>NC_087067.1:19239231-19410231 GCF_963678635.1 Symsagittifera roscoffensis
ATCCTTTTATGTAGCCTAACAAAATTTAAGCGGGTATAATTTTCGCAGTTTTGTCTATATATTTTTATTTGTTTGATGGTCAAAAAATGTCATTTTTACCATAAAAAACACCAACTTGTTTTAATAAAAACATTTTAAAACATTTGCGCCCTTTTTAGGAGGTTACACTCTTCTTTAATTTTGTGGGACTACATAAGTGGTTTGGTTCGGTGTAGTTTTATTAGCAATTTATCCTGTAGTTTTTGATTAAACAAAGCCAAAATTGATCGTTTTTGGGGTAAATTTTTGGGCCCGAACTTTGCAAAAGAAATTGCATCATATAATTTTGTTAAAATTTTAAGCAAGGTTGATTTTCTTGTTTTTTGTCTAAAATCAACTCAATTTGAGAAAAACGCGTTTTGAATTTCAAGTTTTATTCATTTTGCCCGGATTATTTACATCAGCACTGCATTAATCAACTTTTCATTTACTGTAATATTAACTGTAATTTAAAATTCGGAGGATAATCAACAAACCGCCACGTCTACAAGCCGTCATATCTTGAAGCCGAAATTGCATCAGAATAACGTAAATTACATCAGAGTTACATAACAATTGCATAATAACAATGACAATCTGATGTTTTGTTGTTATGTTGCAGAACAATATTAGATTTTGGCTTGTTGAAATGGTAATCCAATTTTCGATTTGTTGGCCATTCGGTTTGTTGGTCTACAACCAAAAATTCGACTCTTAACCGCTCTGTTTGGTTTCAGTTTAAAAGGAGAAGAAAATCCCTTAACTCGTACATATCTCACCCCTTATCCTCGCCCGACTCAGTTGTCATCTGATCACACCTGAAGATGGAGAGGAGCAACTCGACTTCTATGGACTTCATTCTCGGCTGGAACCGAGAACGACGAAACTCATCCCATGTAACAGGTAAACAGTCATCATTCAATTGTTCATCACAGACTTAGCATTTTGGGCAGCTAATAAACCCCCCCCCCCTCTCCTAAATAAAACACTTCACAACACTCTTCAACTTCCAGAAGAAACTAAAAACTGACTTTTACATTCCCCGGGTCGAGATCCCGCTCAAAAACCGCTCAAGATTTGAGCGGTTTGAGCGGTTTTCCAGCAAGATTTGAGCGGTTTGGGCGGTTTTTTTGGAAAAACCGCTCAAACCGCTCAAATCTTGCTTAAAAAAACCGCTCAAAAACCGCTCATTTCTTGCGGTGATTTTTGAACGGTTTTTCAAGCAAGAATTGAGCGGTTTTTGAGCGGTCTTCCCGGGTTGAGGTCCCAGATTCCCCCCATCCTCCCCCCCCCCCGCCAATGTACTCCCCCCCCCCCCCAACGTACCCCCTCAACGTATCCAACATCCAACAAACCCCCCCACCAACTTACCCCCCCCCCCCCCCCCCCAACGTACCCCCCCTCAACGTACCCCCCCCCCCCCTCAACGTACATCTCTAACTCAAGTATGGGACATCAACTCTAGTAAGAGGTGAGGGGGGACATCAACTCTAGTAAGAGGTGGGGGGGGGGGGTGGGTTGGTGTGCGATCTTATTATCGATTATTTTTGTTATTTTGTAGAAACTGACAATAAAAATCCTGACAGTATATTTGTTGTGTATGTCTAAAACATTGAACATATTCAGTAGAACAAATACAGCGAATATTAAGCTTCCAGCAAGTCAGCATAGACTAACGGATAACGTGTCTGACTTCGAATCAGAAGATTGCGGGTTCGAATCCCTCCGTGGTCGACTTTTTATTATTAAATCTTGCGCGGTTTTTGAGCGGTTTTTTAGATAAACCGCTCAAAACCGTTCAAATCTTGCGCGGTTTTTGAGCGGGTTTTTTTAGATAAACCGTTCAAAAACCGCTCAAACCGCTCATTTTGAAGCAAGATTTTGAGCGTAATTGTCTAAAAAAACCGCTCAAACCGCTCAAATCTTGCTTCAAATTAGGTTAAAAATCTCAACTCGGGTCACAAAAACCTCTAAACTCGACATCGATTTTGAGTCTTTTCAGATGCTAAGGTGCTAAAACTATTATTATTATTATTAATATTTATTATGCTACTGCTAGCTATGGCTAAGATCACTGTCTCTCAGTCGAACGGTCGGTTTTTTGACAATGATACGAGCTCGTTGCTTCAAGTGAGGAAACATTTCCCAGCCCATAGGAGTAGAAAAAAAGCATTCAGGTTTAAATCAGGGACTACACCGAAGATCTGTATTTTGGTCTGTTCGTTTGGACCCAAGATAGCTCAAAATATTATAAAAATGCTAATGAAAACCTTAATCAATTCAATGGTGCTAAAAAGCTGACTATGCTGTGCATGTGTTATAGGAAATAAGAAGATTTTGTTATCAACTTAAATTCAATCGATAATGTTATGTCTGATTCGAATCTGACCTCGAAATCATGAGAGCGACAGAGACTCATAAACAACTATTGAATATGGTGTTATGTTTAATAGGTACTTAATTTAGATCAGACATCTATATGATTACGTTTACATAAGGTTACTTAAGTAGGTATGGTTAAAGGTTAGAACTATAAACAATCTATGTAACGTGTTTTAGTTATACTGAGTTCTAATGGATATGCAGTATATCCGTACGGATAACATTGCCCCTTCCCTTCTTTTTTTCTATATGATCCTTCCCTTCTTTTTTTCTATATGATGAGCACATCATATGTTCTCCTGTATTTTATCCTCATCCTCGCTCGGTAGAGGTGAAGTCTGGGGGGGGCGTTCGTTGCAGATGAGGTTTGTGGTGTTTATTGGGTTATCGGTTCGCTGCTTTTCGCCGCCTTTGTGTGTTTTATGGGGCATTTAGGGCGATCTTGTCTCTCGCATTCTCTTTGAAATGTCATAGGGTTTTTCGTTGGCGAGATGGATTTGAGGATCTTCATTGCGTCATTAAAACTTTCAATGAGCGATTTGTCTGGTGAGTAGGAGGTACCAGTTGGTCTATCAATCACGTAACGTGAACTAATTGCTCTTTGATAAGGGCGTTGTGGTGAACCGGATTGTGTTGATGTAGTTATCGCCGTAACCAATTTATCACTCTGGTTATCCTGTGGTGAAATTGAGTGTGTGGTCGTTTTTATCGGTGTACACAGTGTATCTTCTGGATCGGCTGTGTCGCGTATGGAAGTGAGATGGCCACCTGTCCCGTCATTGGTCTCCTCAACCCTTAACTGTTCTGGCGTTTCGTCAGTTGTGTTGATTTCGATGCATTCGATATCTGTCGACGATTCGTGAGTCGTGCCTGCTGCCTGAACGATTGGGTCGGCATTTTGATTTTGCGGGTGTTGCATCGTTATGTGACAAACCTCGTTGTCCGCAGTGATATCATTGGCAATCGTGTTTATTGGAATTGCATTTCCAAATTTATTCGCAAGCGCGCTTGTTTTGGTCCTCGTGGATCTACGGCTTGGTAGGTTTTCCTGTGGCGGCGTGTTTTTCCTGTCAATCTTTTCGGCTGGGGGCATGTGTGGCAATTGTGTCATATCCTGGTTGATAGAATCGTCCGATGATATCGAGATCGACGTGTCACATTCAAATTCAATGTGTGTGTTATCTCTGCGTATTTTCTCTGGGCTGTCCTTTCCTTTTCGACTTGGAGACTTGAGGCTTTTAGTAGCCGTTGGTGGGTTTCTCGGAGGTTGTCTTTTCGACGTTCTCGGTGTCGCCTTATGGATAATATGTTGTCCTAGCGCCTTTCGGTTCATCGTTTGCCGGATGAGTTCCTCAATGTTTTTAGGTGGCTTTCGTTTGGGGCTTGCAGATGTCGATGATTTTTCCGCCGTGTTCTGTTGTTCCTTGGATGTCTGTTTTTTGGATTTTTGAGCCAGTTGGTTTTGTTTGTTGAACTCCTGCGGCTGAAATACGGGGTTTAGCTCTTGGTAAATGTTTGTATGCTACGAAGTCTTTTAGCTGCGCCTGTCTACATTTTCCGTAAATTCGAGGATCCGGTACAAAAGCTAGACCGTCGTGTCTTATTACTCTCGGTTGTTTTCCATCTTCCCGAACCCACGCAGTGTGCGGGGAGTAATTAATGATTGACCCGTTTTCGATTATTTTTAATTGTGCACCGAGTACCCCAGGATTTTTTGTTTTACGTGCTATTGTACCCAATTTTCTTGCCACTTGTTCCACACGTTTACCCAATTTTGGGTCTACGGTGTTCTGGGGTCCTTTAAAACGATCTTTTAGGAAAACCAGAGGGGCTCTTTCTAGCCTTTGTTTTTCTTGTTGTGTATGCCAACGAATTGGTTTTCTTATTCTAATGCTCGCTATATCATGTTGCGGGTTATCGGCGAGAAAAGATTTTTTGTAAGTCATAGGGTATGTTATTAAGTGGAAGATGCGCACCTATTGGGAATTTTTTCAACAAAGCTTGATCGAACTCCTCGTCCTCGTCAGTGTCCGAAAGTGTCACATGCTTCTTCTTCTGTGTGCTGGTTTGACTAGTGTTTGCTGGTCCCGCTGTCTTACTTCGAGCCGCCTGTGTTGATGGTCCCGCTGGTTTAAAGGATGGCTCTGGAAGGTA
The DNA here is from genome assembly GCF_963678635.1 of Symsagittifera roscoffensis. Lineage (NCBI taxonomy): Eukaryota > Metazoa > Xenacoelomorpha > Acoela > Convolutidae > Symsagittifera > Symsagittifera roscoffensis. The sequence continues at coordinate 19,243,786 of NC_087067.1, forward strand.
ATTACTTTTATACACTACACTCAGCTCGTCCTCACTGTTAATGTCCCTGTTCCAAATCGCTTCGGGCGTGAGGGCAAATTTTGTGAGTTTCTTTTCATCTAAACACGAAAGTTTTGTGTTTTCCCAAGAGAGATTAGAGATTTTGGGTGTTGTGCCGATAATACTTAATGGGGTGTTTGGTTTACGCCCGTAGTGTGCTTCAAACGGCGTAATTTTTGTTAATGCGTGTGGGGTAATACGCAGTGTCCTGATTAACTCTGCCACGTCTGCCGCTAGTTTATACGGTGAATTATTTTTTATCTATCTTCATAATAGAGAGACGAGTTTTTAAAGTTCTGATGAGTCTTTCTACCATGCCCATTGAGCGATGATCGTCAACTGGGGCAAATATCAGTTTAAAGTTTTTTCTTTTACAATAGATCATAAATTTTTTAGCCCGAAACCCTTGAGCTTGGTCACACCGAATATTTCTTGGTACGCCGTGATTTACAAGATGAGTTTGCATAAATTTTTTGATCGTATCTGCCTTGTAATTTGCTACCAATTCTGCTGATGAGAATCTCGAGAATCTATCTTCCCCAACTAGGATGTACACGTCTTTATTTTTGTCATCCGGCAAAGGTCCGGCAAAATCCAATTGGATTTCCTCATTTGGTTCGACTACTGCGTCTAGGATAGTGAAGTGTTTTTTTTCCGGATATTACTCGAAGGTTCTTACCTTTGGCGCGACATTCCTTGCAATTTTGCGCTGCTGTAACTATATCTCTATGGAGATATGGATACCATATGTGCTTGGCAGCTTCCAGCATGCCACCTTGTCCCGGATGAGTTAAGTGGATCGAGTCTAGAATGATTTGCCTTAACTGCTTTGGAATTACTACTCTGTCGTTGTAGAGTAAGACGTTGTTACGGACGGACAATCGGTCAAGCACATTGTAAAAATATAGTCCGTAGCAGGCTTTGATCTGATCCCACTTTTGTTGGCGTACCATATTGATCAGGGGTTGAAGATTTCGATCACGTTTCGTGGCCGCCGCGATAAAGTCTACGTCGAGTGCTTTTCGGAGATTTTTCCGAAATAGCGGTACGTCTTCTTCATCCATAGTGATGGCTTGACATTCTGCCGGGTGGTCTGGAGGGTCTGTTTGGCATAACTGGTCTGACTTTTTATTAAAAGTAAAACTGTCTTCCGACGGGATCACTTGATGCATTACATCGCTGAATGAAAGGGATGTTGGGGTTTGTTCCTCTGGAATCTCTGTAAATGATGCAAAGTTGGTAGGCGGAATTGTTACTGTCGTTTGCTGTCCGCTGTGACATTTTCGTAAAAGTCGTTTAAACGGGGGTAGCGCCATCCCTGTGTGAAATTGTCGGTTCATCTGGGTGTGAAGTGGAGTGCTGGATTGTGTGACGAAGTAAGGCTGGTTAGAACGATTTCGATAGAAGGTTTTTTCTTTTTGATTTTTCTTTAATGGGGATTGATTCGAAATGTCTGAATTAGATAGAGAGTGACTGTTTTTCAGAAGTGCACTATTAACAGTGAATTCTGTTGATTTTGCGTGCGAATCTGAACGAGGAAAGTTTTCGTTCCGGTCGAGCTGTAACGTGCGTTGAACTCCGTTTGGCTTTTCGATCATTTCAATATTAGCTATAGTGCTGTCTTGAAATTCAAGGCAAGAAAGGAAATCATCAATAAGTGCAACTACAAAATGTTCGTCTCAATACGCGGGGGGTTGTGATTTGCCCACCGGGTGGCGCAAAAATATAATCAATTAAGCCCATTTTGCTGCCGGAAAGGTGTTTTATATCAAAATCAAATGGGAGGAGACGGTCAATCCATCTAGTGAGGCGACTTTGATATGTTTTATTACTTTTATTGCTGTTTAGGGCACTAACCAAAGCTTAGTGGTCAGTAATTAATGTAAAGCGGCGGCCATACAGATAATATTTAAAATGATCAATGGCCCATACCGCAGCTAGAAGTTCCAACTCGTTTACTGAATATTTAGTTTCGCACGTATTTAAAAATCTGGAGGCATATGCCACCGAAGCCCATCCATCTGGAGTTTCTTGTTCCAGCGCTGCTCCAATACCAACGCGGCTTGCGTCGCAAACTATTCTTGTCTCACGATTACTCACAAAACGTCGATTTTCTGTGATGTTTTGGACCGCTGTGAGGATAGTTTTAAATGCCTTATCATGTTTTTGTTCCCAAACGTAGTGGAATTTTGAAGAAGATGATAAAAGTGGTCTCGTCTCAATGGTGCACACAATTGCGCCAGATTTGGTATAAATTTATTTAAATGGTGGACTGATCCCATAAAACTTTTTAATTATTTGAACGTTGTAGGGTGGTGGAGTTTAGTGATTGCGGCGGTTTTCTTGTGCATTGGTATGGTTCCGTATTCATTTATGACAAAACCCAGCCATTCGACTTTTTTACAGCCGAATTTACACTTATTTACCGAAATAGCCATTTTTTCTTGATCTAACTTGTCTTAAACCCTTTTCAATTTATCGATATGTTGTTCTTTTGTTCCGTGGGATATAATGAAGATGTCGTCGAGAAAAGCGAAGGTATCTTTTTTGTTGTTTAAAGTTAGATCAATGGCTTTCTGGAATTCTGCGGGCATATCCGTGAGCCCGTAGAATCCAGTTTGAAATTGATAGCTGCCGGTTGCTTGTCCGCCAATTATACTAAAATTACACTGCGTTTTAGTTGTATCATCCAATTTCAGTTGACTGTAGGCATATCGTAGGTAAATTGTGGAAAAATATGTTGTCCCTGGTTTTCCATTACCTTCTTGAGCTGATTGAGTTACGTTGTCCAAGAGTACGTCAATATGTGACATTTGATACTTGTTTTTATGTATCATTTTGTTAATTTGTTTGGAGTCCATTGCTAGTTTTATTGTATGATCTTTCTTTACAGTTATTACAATTGGACTAATGAACTGTTTGTCGCTACAGCTATCAAGTTTCACAATATGGCCTTGATCAATTAAAGATTTGATTTCTTGTTCAATTTTTTCCTGAATATGTATCGGAATTTTGCGTCCTTTTTGTTGAAGCGCCTTGAAATCGTTTAGGAACTTTGTGTGAACTATGTGATTTTTTGAACGTCCGATGCGTGTACACAACCCCGGGTATGTTGATTTGACCCAATTGGTCATGACTGGATCTGATTGGTCTGTGTCAACTATATAATTGATTGACTTACCAGTTGGTTTTTCTTGGTGAAGATGTATGCCTAGTTGCGGTAGGAGATTTCTTCCCCAGATATTCGCCCGCTTATCGTCAACCACAATAAATGGGGCGGTGTTGATTGTCCACCCTCCTGATTCTATTGGTGTAATCAGCCTGTCGAACGTAGAAATTTTGTAGCCATTATAGCATACCATTCTATTTGCCTCGTCATCTTGGTTCAACTGAATGCGTCTTGTATTTGTCACTGTATTCTGTAGTGTAGTGGCTGTTTTATTGTTGACAAATGACGTTGGAGACCCTGTATCCGCAATGAAAACAATATCATTGTCCCCTATCTTTACCCGAATGAGGTGTCCTTTCAAGTCGTCTGCCTTTAGTTTGTCTGCCGTTTCCTCCTGGAAGCTCACTGCGTTTACGCTGTGGTCATTTGGATGGATGAGGTCCCATCCCGGAACGACATCCCCTGCCTGGAGATAATCGACGTACGCCGTTATATCTGTGTCCTGCAAATTTAGTTCGGGATTTTGTTCTTCACTGATTGCATTGACGTTTGAAGAATTACAGAGTCTGGCGTAGTGTCCTCTTTTCGTGCATTTATTGCAGATTTTATCTTTTGCCGGGCATTGTTGAAGATTTCCGGGTCCGAACGAATTTCCGCACTTAAAACAAGATTGTTTTCTGTCGCTGCCTTGTCGTTGTGAAGTTCCCCGCTGTGGTTGTCCTCGACCTCTGTTCCCCCGTCTATTATTGCGATATGAGTCCCCTCCTCGTTTTGAATGAACCCAACTGGTTCGGATTTTCTGCCTGTCTGCTTAGAAGAAAATGTTGAGGAACCTTGCTTGCGTATTTGGAGCTGGTTTTCCAAACCTTTCTCTCTGCGTATTGCATATTCGAATGCTTGTGCGGGGGGATTTCGTCTCGGCCAGTAGGTCTTTTTGTACCTCCTCATTCGTCATATTTGCTGTGAATAGATCTCGAATAATTTCGGTTTCCAAAGTGTTAGCGTTGCAGTTGGAACATTTGAAGTTTCCTTTAATGACAAGTTCCGTGAGGCTACAGTGGAACTGCTCTAATGTTTCCGTCTTGTTCTGCTTTCTGGTGAACGCTTCGTATCTATCGAACGTAACGTTGCGGTCTTTGACGAAGAGATGCTCTAATCTATTCCAAAATGCCCTCGTTGATGTTTATTGTATTTTTAAATCTGGGAAAAGTTGACTGAGACGTCTTTGTCCCTCGTTTCCGAGACTGAGGTAAATATAGCTTCGGACTTTATGTCGGCTTCCTCCCATGGAATTCCGTCCACGGTGGGTCCCAAGTTATCCAATTGAGCACACTGGTTATCCCACTGGATCTTTTTCTCTTGGTTGCGTATGTTCTGGTCCCTAGTTTGCGATTGCGTTTACCCCTCGATAGGGAGTTCATAACCAGGTTCTTGAGGTTTTCGTACTACGGGTGGATCTCGTAATAGTTTCTGCAGATTTATTCCGTATTTTGCGACTATTCCTAAATAGGGCTGCTGGTTCCATTTCTCCCACTCGGTTGGGGGTTCCGCCGAGGCTTTCTGCCAGAATGGGTCGATACCCAGTGGGTTTTTTGTGAGTGCTGGCTGCGCCATGTTATACCCACGGATTCTGTGTATATCGGTTAGATATGATTTGAGACATACTGTGTAATAGAAATAGGAAATAAGAAGATTTTGTTATCAAGTTAAATTCAATCGATAATGTTATGTCTGATTCGAATCTGACCTCGAAATCATGAGAGCGACAGAGACTCATAAATAACTATTGAATATGGTGTTAGGTTTAATAGGTACTTAATTTAGATCAGACATCTATATGATTACGTTTACATAAGGTTACATAAGTAGGTATGGTTAAAGGTTAGAACTATAAACAATCTGTGTAACGTGTTTTAGTTATACTGAGTTCTAATGGATATCCAGTATATCCGTACGGATAACAGCATGTTTGCTCAACTTTCCCTCGTGGTGAAATGGGGGTCTTCACGTAATATTCGATACTTCAAAAAACTAACTTCTCGAATCATTTTTTCATGAAGCAAAGCTTCGGGTGTTTTTGTCCACGCAAACGCATGTGCCACAAACAGATGCAGACAAAGTCAAATCGTGTCATATCAACGTCTTTTCGTTCTTGATTTGTTCGTAAAGAATTTTCGCGGTGAAGATTGAAGAAGTGAAAAAAAAAACAATTCATGCTTAGTCCTTTTAAGTTTGTGAAAGCGATTTCAATTTTATTATAGTTTTTTAATAACATTTTTTTTGTAGTTTGATCTAAGCTTGCTTTTAGTTTAGCTACTCCCTCCCTCTAAACGCACATAACCGCTAAAGCTGATCGAATCACGTTTTCAATCTGTGATCAACTTCTGTGATCAACTGGATAATCTTGTTTAATGATCGGATCACTTCACGAGTTATGGCGTAGGGTGTAGTTTCCATTTTTTCAAAACATTTTTCAAACGTTTTCGTCATATCTCAAAAAAATATCATATCAAAGTACTTTCAGCCGTGATTCGGATTCCAAAAAGTTCAAAAAATTAGTCTAGAGGCTGACTTCAAAGTTGATTTTTCTACTACTTTCTACTTGTGTTGTTTCGCTTAATTCAATCTCCTTTTCTGGAAAAAGTAACAGGAATTCATGACAAAAAGTTAAAAAACAAAGTGAAAAAATTTTCCGGTTTTGCTTTTTGAATATATTTTTTTTACAAATCTTTTTGTTTGGAACATTATATGCTACTTGCAAAACCAACGTTTTGAATGTTTTGAAGCTATATATATTTCTCTTATATTATAAGAACAATTATCTCTATAAAATTAATTTTCAACAATTTTTTTTGTTTTAAGCAACGAACAAGGAAGAATTCATGAATGAGAAAAGAGACCAAGATCGAGACAGCCCAAACAACACGTACATTCTGGACTTGCGGATAGACGAGAAAAAGGAGGTCGAGGAGAAAAGACGGCCGAGCGAGTTCAAACAGAAAGAGGTCAACATGATGACAATCGACGGAATCGATCGAATCGATGGCCGGGTCAAAATCAAGAGACCCGACAACGAGAAGTTCGGGTGTCATCAATGCGGAAAAAAGTATGCCAGTTCATCTAACCTATCGCGACATAAGCAGACGCATCGAAGCATAGACAGCGAGTCTGCTAAAACCTGTCCTCAATGTACTAAAGTATACGTCTCAATGCCGGCGCTTGCAATGCATTTATTAACACACCAGCTACAGCATAAATGTGACACGTGTGGAAAAAGTTTCTCAAGGTCATGGCTTTTGCAATGTCACTTGAGATCGCATTCGGGTGAAAAGCCATTCGGCTGTGCGCACTGCGGCAGGTCATTCGGCGACCGGTCAAACTTAAGAGCTCACATGCATTTACACACAACTGAAAAACAACACAATTGTGATTACTGCGGAAAAAATTTTGCTCTGAAATCTTATTTGAATAAACACAATGAAACGTGCAGGACTCAAGACATGGATTCAAATACGTCAGCCGAGTTTTTTCAACAGCAATTAAACGCATTCCAACTTGCATCTCTTGATGATAATACGGAAGTTTCCAGGAGCAGCTAGCCCGGTTTTGTTACGTAATAAAAACTAGAGTTAGAAAAAATAACGTTAAAAAATTGCGTGAAATTATTTTCTTCGCAATTCCAGATCTTGATCGGAGTTCTAGGTCTTGTTCCAAAAAATATTAAGTTTGAAGAAGGTTTTTACTCGAAAATTGAGTGTGTGCTACATATCATTTCAAATGGAGTTGTTGTTCCCTAAATTTTTGTTCCTTTATTTACAACTGATTCCCATTCCAAATTTGAAGCCATTCAATTTCCGTTACTTTGATTCCGTTACCTTATTTCTTTTATAACTTTTGTTATTACTTGCTTAATTAGTTTAGTAATGATTTTAATTACGACATATTTCTATCCGAGATAGCGAAAATTTAGCGAAAGTTTAGAAATTTCAGCACAAAAATGTATTCCCTACTCCAGCAATTGTTAGATGCAACCAAGATTGATTGTGTAACTCTTTTAGCTTATACTAATTTTTCATCTCATTCTAGATTAGTTTCTGACTTTAAAGCGGGCCAAATTGTTCTTAATGACAGAACTTGGGTACAAAACTGCAATTTTCTTAAAGTAGAACTTTGTACGTTTTGAGCCCTGCCCAAAAATCAAAATGGACCAAATTTTGACACACATTTCGAGCTTCCAAAGATATTTTGAACTACATTTCCGGGTCGAGTGCAGATCTTTTCATGTTGCCAGTATATAGCTCGACAAGTTTGAAAACTGATTGAATTAAGAAGAAGTTGTGATCCTGCCGATACTTGATGGACTTGTAGCAAGTAACCGGCAAGTTGTGAAAAGTAACCGGCTATATCACTGCAAAAAAGAGTCTCGCTCCAAGACCGTCTGGCGTTCAGATATCGACACCTATCAACTCTGTTTCATGATCAAACTATTTTATCACATTTAAGTTACAATTATCAGTTTTATTAACAATACTATCAATTATAAATATATATGAATGGAACATTTGAGTAAGTCTATGCTTATGTACCATACCTATCTGTATCCGACTATTGCTTGAATTTGAATCGCTTAAAATAATTTGTTTGTTTTAATTTTTGACTTACTAGCATTTCGTTAGCTTTGATTGTGAAATGTTCATGTTAGGAAAATGAAGCATGATTTGTTAATAAAATTTTTGTTGTCTCATTGTTTTTCATGCTTTCTAATAGTCAGCTGAAAACCTTGCATATCTGTTGGAAATAAATGTCAAGATAATTAAAAAGTCTTAGATGTTTGAGCTCTGTCTTTGATTGAGAGCAGTCGTATGAAGAAACAACTTAATTAGAGCTTGAGACTTTTCGTATCAAAGGAAAATCGCAACAGTTTCATGTGCATTCAGGGGACAGATTTAGGGAGGGACCCCCTCATAAACAAAATGGTCCGTTTTCTTTCGTTTTCTTTGATCGTCCCGACAAATTTTTTACAAGTCTAGAGACGACTTGTCTGTGAATTCCAGAGACCTACGCATACTAAATTATGTGCGTATCCAATGCACAGTGTGGACTCGTAATGCAATGTATACTAATTTTACAGGAAAGAGCGCGCCAAAAAAAACGCAATTGTTTGGTTAAGATTTTCCAAAAAATGCCCAAAACGGCATTTCTTGCCTGCTTTTTCTAAAATTTGCCTGTGGCCCAAAATTTTTGGTCAAAATAGGGTCTTTATAGTGTTCTGGGGGCGCCAGGAAAGTGAATTTTGTCGACAAAAAAGGTTAACAACATTTTTGAAAATCCGCACCCTCCCCTCGAGAAAAACTTAGATCCGCTTCTGTGTGCACTTAAACGTTTTAAGCAACTTAGGTTTAAAAATGAAAAAAAAAAGAAAACAAAAAAAACTAAAATTAACTAAGTTTGTTTTTCCTAATACAACTTGAATGGTAGATTAATGCGCAAACTGCAAAAAGTGTAGAATAATTTTTATAATCATATCCCAATTTACACGACAAGAGGTTAAGGTCTCATTGTAACCATCGCTGCTTCAGTTATTTGTTGTCATCAGAATGTTACTTTCACTGTGAGTTATAACCGAGGTGGTTAACTCATAGAGTAATTTCGGATAGGGTACACCGTCTGCTCGTCACGCTATCTTATTTTCGGCCGGATAGATACGTGCAACTTCTTAGTCTAATACCGATCCTAATCTTACTCTTATACTATCTAGTCTCAGGGTGTTTAACTAGTATCTGCTAGGCTCAATAGATCTAGGGTATACTGGTTTCTTGCGGTTGCTGAAGTCTTCTTGGAGAGTCAACTAATTTCTAAGTTAAATTCAAATCTCTCTGGTGCTGAAATTACAAGTAATTCCAGCACTTACAAATAAGTGGGTCGTTAGTTAGATGGATCATGATTGGTTAATATTAAATACTTTACAGTGGTAAAATATCTAATTTATCCAATCATAAAATGTATTTTAGATCAGGTTCCACCCATCCGGGTTTTACAGAGTTTTTTAGAATAGTCTTTCTGCAATTCAAAAGATGGATGATGAACGTTGGTATTTGGCGAACATCATATTTCGTCTGGGTTCTCTTGTTAGAGAAGTTCCAGATTCAATCGTTGTGTCTTCTTATGACAATGACTGGGTTTTCGCAACAAACTCAAATCTGATTTCAGAATGGTTGGCTATGACAGGTTTTTTCGTTTCATGTAGAGAACTTCTTTGTGTTTGACCTTGTCTGGGAATGGCGTGGAGATTGTGCGTGGAGGGGATGCCTGGTTACTCGGATCTGTACGTATACTTGAACATCGAGGTGGTCATTGTTCTAGTTCAATGAAGTCCTTTTCTGCGAAGTCAAGTCGTACTCTAAATCCTTTGAGTTGTGATTATGGGCGGCATATTGATTGTGGTTGGCCATTCTTTTTCGATTGTAGTGGGGTCATTTTGTCTTTGGATGTTCGTCTTTGGTGTTGTATGCTGATCTATATACTGCAAGGTATAATTTACATTTTATAAAATTTTTATTAGTTTAGTGTTTTTAGTTATGATTTTGGTTAGTTGTTTTCACAAAAGCTTTCTGTTTTAGTTCAGTTATTTTGAAGAGTTACTCACCCTTGAGTACCTCTTATTAAAAATAGGAGTGTGGTCACAAAGCGTGGATGTAGCGCGGTGGGTTAGGCCGGCTATAGAGCATGCTCAGGACGTCCTCTCTGGTGGGTTAGGCCAGGAGTGGGAGTATGATTTCGTGCGGTTTCTGTGAGAAGTCCTGTTATGTGATAACGTTTTATGTTGGGTTTATTGTGGTTTTTCTTATGTTTCGTTGGTTGTGTCCTTTTTTCAAAAATCGAATTGTTTTTTGTATGGGTTTGTCTTTCGACTTTTTTGTGTTTTATTATTTCTTTCTTTGACTTTATAATAGTCTTCAAAAGAATAAATTATCCAGTTTTAAACTGGGTTAATCCGGTTTGGGTACCGTTGGTTTCCTTTTCTTAGTCATGCTGTTATTCTATGTGTTGTGTTGTTTAGTAAGCTGCGTTGGTTAGTTTTGTTTAGTATATAATTCCTTTCCAACCGGGTTAAAGGAAAGTTTGAAATTTGTTATCGTGTGTTAGAGTTGTTGAGTGTGAAAGCTTGAAACTGAAATTCATTATTTAAACAATTCTTCGTGGGCGAGCTGTGCGAGTTTGGATAGAATTCTTGTGCGAGTGAATGAAAATATCAAAAGGTTAGTACTGCATTTGCGTTTTAATAATTTACTAAATAGAATTTCAATTTTATTGCTTGTTTTGGGGAAAAATTAAGTTACAAATTTTCATCATTATTAGAATTACTGCTTTTAGGGAAATAATTTATAAACTAATTTATTACATTTGTATGAATTCTATTTAATTTAGCTGGTGCAAAAGATTATTAGAGTTTTGAACAATTTGAAGAAGTTTTCTATTTTTTATTTTTCTTTTGTGTATTTTGCAGATGATCGTGAGATGAAGACTAAAAATCTAAATAAAACATGGATAAAGAATGGTTAGTGTTTTATTTTTAATTTTATTAGTATATTTATAAATTATACTTACCTGTTAGTCGTCGGGGAAAAAACCGTGGGGGAAGATGTCGTGGATTATGTCGGAGTTTGTTAGTAACTTTGCTAATATGCGAATGATGTTTTTAATTTGAAGCAGTGGCCAAAGCAATTGAAGTGCTTTAATGGTTTTTAGTTCTTCAGTGCCAACTGCAAAATCATAAGGTGTGTTTTGGATGAGATTATATAATTTGTGGTTATATTTAGTGTTGTGGATGAATTCTAATATAGGGATTTCTATAGGTTGAACAAATTCATGTGGGATAAGGAAGGGTCTGGATTCTTCTGCGTTGAAGGTCTTTGTGATGGGACAAAAAATATACATTTGGGTTATGGGATCATAATTGCGAAGAATACCGTGAAGGTTAGTATCTTTGATGCAATATGTGAAGTTAAGAAAAAATGGTGATGTGTATTTAGAGTTAATAAATTGAAAACGATGGTGTGGTTGTCTTGATGGAGTGTGTAGGTCAAAGTGATTTTGTATAAAGCGGTAATATGTATATGTGTGGGTTTGTTTAGTGCGTAACATAATGTCATGTGAGCAGTGCAAATCTCTTTCATGTGGTGCAAGGAAATGAAAGGTTAGTGAAAATAATTGAAATCTTTCTTTAAAACTTTCGTAAGCTTGTGTGTCGGTTAGTGCTTCAGAAATGATGTGGTCGAATTTGCGATCAAATATGTTGAGTGTGAAAACATATGGTGTTTTGATGAAAAATTTTTCTGTGATTTGTGGGTTAGCGAAGCGATCATCATCTAAAAATTGGTCTTGGTTAGTTCGGATGATATTCTGATCGTAATATTCTAGCGTATATTCGTTAGCTCGGGGTGCAGTGTATGTTTTTAGTGATTTTTTATATCCAATGTAAGTAAATTGTCTATGTGTTAGTGGTGTAGTTAGTCGATATAGCATATCTTGATTTCGTTCTATATCGATGTGAGTATTAGATAAAGGTAGGCAAAGGGGGTTAGTAAAATGATAATATGATGTCCAATGAAGTGTAGGCATTAAAACTTGTTCATCTACAAAGCTACGTGTATCGTTAGTATCTGTAGGGGTGTTCAAAGTATATTGTGGAAATGAAGGTAAGGTGATTGCTAAAAATTCTTTCGTGTTAGTGTGATTTGGATGATTGATATATTCACGTGCTGTTCCTGGTTTTGTTGGAAATGGATGGTTTGGGAATTTTCTTTTGAAAGTGCGGTAAGCTCTATTAGTGCTAAGTGATGATTCGGTGGATGTAGATGATGGTGCTAATGATGCGGTATAAGCTGAAGAGGGTGTAGGGGTAGGTGGGTTTGATGATTCTATTGTGGATGAAATCTGATTTATCAAGGTGGAAGGGTTGTTGTTGTAAGGTGATAAAATTATCTAGTTCTTGGGAAATTTGGGGGGTGTCTGGAGAATTGGATGATCGATCTGAATGAAGTGAAGAGTAGGTTGGGGTAACTTGTGAAGCATAGGAGGGTGTAGAAATGGATGGGAGCGGGTTATATGGTGGGATTGGTTGAAAAGGGGGTTTCGAAAAAACTGAGGGATTGGTTTGAAAATTATTGGATGGAGATGGTTCAGAGTCTGCAAATTCGTCAGGGGCTTCAATATCTGGGTTATTGAGTTGTGAGATGGATTATAAAACTGAGATGTGTGAATTAGTGTCTGAAATCATGCCTGATGTTATATTATTGGTTGGGAAATCGGGTGGTGGGAAGGCAAAAAGTGGAATTATTGTAATTGGAGTGTTGAGGTTGGTTGGGTGTGAATTTGAGCGGTGTAGGGATCCAAGTTGTCGGCTCATCGTGGGCTAAAAAAATTATTATTTTGAGACTGAAAAGCGGTGGTATGGGGTTGTTCTATAATTTGTTCATATGCATTTTCGTCTAGGGGATGGTGTGTCATTATATGTTGAATGGGACTTTGTGATATGGTTGGTCTAAAATTTGGATTATTTGTTATTGCTAAATTTCGAAAATTTCGTGGGACTAGTGATAATGGATGGTTATGTGGTAGTGGTGGTAACTGTGGTGCTGTAGGCGTAATGTCTACATTGTTATGTTCTTCGTCGTATGTGTTCTGTCTTGTTGCTATTTTTGTGTTGTATTCCTTTATTTGTGCATCTAAAAGAATTTTGTTTATTGATGATGAAAAAATTCCAAAAAATCCTGCAAATAGTATGCGTGCTACACTTGCTTGTCTATTTACTTGTGTGTGTATAGCGCATGTATTATAGATTCCTTTTAAAAGCGAAAAAAGAAATCCTATAAAGTTAAGCATTGCGTATAAAATAGTCAATTTTTCTAAGATGTAGTAGGGCCATCCTAGAAAATCGAGAATTTCATTTTTTAGTGTAACAAAGCTAAAAATATTTATAGGTGAAATATCTTGTGGTCGGTATTTTTCACCGTTTAGATATATATAGTCTTTAATGTCTTTAAAATATTCGCTATAGTCTTGTGTATAAATATCTGCAAATCCTGCTGTTTCGGCAAGTTTGCGTAAGTTTTGGTCAATTGATTGTCTTTGTATTGTGTCCATTTGTGTTAATAATTCTTGGAATTGTTGTGTTCTAATGTGATGTTGTATATCGGATTTTGAATATATTCCAATTGATTGTAAGTCAATATTTGGGTTTCGAACAATAGCTCTAATGCTTTCAGGTGAAAATTTTTTGAGTGATTGCATTAATGTGGGATATGGAGTAAGAAGATAATATTTATCTTCATCAGGGTTCAGTTGAACTACATTGTGGCTATTTTCTGATCCACATGGGACTGCGGTATCCCAGAAATAGGTTCGTCTTGAAAGTGTGTCAACGAAGTGTACTTTATTCTTATAAAAGATAGGGATTCTTTTATAGCATCGTTTATCTTCAAAAACATATAGTGGTGATACTTTTTTGGTACAGGTATAAAACCATAAAATGTTTCCTTCATAATCTAAAAAATTTGATCTATTTCCTGATAGTAAATATCCTGCGTAGGGTATTTTTAATACTGCTAGTGCAAGTGATTGTAGGATTTGTGTCCTTTCTAATTCGCATAGCTGGTGAAGTGTTTCTAATTCAGATAGTGACATTTCTTGAAAAATTCGGCTAATTGTGTAGTCTAATTTCATATCTAGGTGAATATCATAGTGGATGTTACCGAAATATGTACTATTCATTAGTGATAGTTCTTGTAAACGTGTGCTTCTAGTGTTATGGGGCTTTAGATGTCCACCAGGTTGATTTTTACTCTTTTGAAAATCAACTGGTATATATGATGTTCCTTCGTTTATAGGGTGACCTGTGGCGTATGGGTCGATTTTTACTTTTCCAGTGGTCATGTCGAATCCTTTTTCGTATTCAACTAATATCTCGGAGTATTGTGTTTTGTGAAGTGGATTTCTGTATTTACATGCAAGTTCTGTTTCTTGATATATTTGAAAACGTGTCAATTTATTTTCTATTATGTGTATGTTTCTAAAATTAGAACTTTGTCTTCGTGATGGATGGACTTGTTCATATGGAATTGATTGTATGAAATATTTTTCGTGAAATTTTATCATACGAGCGTGTATTTTTGCTACTTGAAATGTTGTACATGTGTCTTCAGGGAATCAAACAATTGTTGCTTGTGTTCGTGTTGTAGGGTCACAATAGCCTTGATCGTTTTTACAAGGTAATCTAATTCCTTGATAGATCATGGTGTTGTCAGATAAATCGCGTGTGAGTTGTATTTTTTCGAGTTGTATTTTCCAATCGAAAAACATGATTTCTTGATATCCTTTATTTTTTGTGTCTGCTTTGCAGTTTGATGGGTCATTTATACCAATGTGTGGTATCCAGTGTTTATCGTGTATATCATAAGTTAATCTTCCGTGTGCGCCGTTCTATGGGTATTTTTCATCTAATTTTATATGTCCTTGATATCTTTCAAGTTCTGCTTGATGTACAGAATCTGAAAAAACTTGGAAATATACTAATTTTCTATCTGTGTTTTTATTTCTTGTGATATTGAGTCTTAGTAACTCGTTTTTACAATCTTCGGGATTGAGATGTAAAAGTCGTTCGATATTACTCTGGTAGAATGATTCGTGGTCAAGTCGGTTTTTATTTCCATTTGAGACTTGTGAACAATGTACTTTCTTTTCAGAAAATGTTGCTGTGAATTTATATCCTATAACTGTTGTTGCTCGGGCTTTTGAATAAAGTGTCGCTATTACATTTGTTGTTTCTATGGCTTGTGGTTCTGTTTCGCATTGTGATACTTGATTTATTGCATATTTGTGTAATGTTTTTTGTTCGTTTTCTTCACAATCGTAATGTGTTACTAATAAATCTTGGGGTCCTGTGCGGGGGGAAGGGTTTATGTTTTCATTTGAGGTTATTAGAAAAAGGAGTTGGAGAAAAATTAAAATTTTTAGAATATACATGTGTATGACAATCCTGAGTATCGGTTGTAAAATGTGATGTAACCAATTGTCTTTTTGGTATATCTGTCGTATTTGTATATCCTTTCAGTTGTTATAAACGGTGGTGGTAGGGATTGAGCTGTTATATTTGGTGGATTTAATGGATAGGGATGTTGAGTAATGTTGTTTAATTTAACCGTGATTTCAAATTTTAATTGTAGACTATTTTGTTGGAGTATTTGGATGTTATGAGCACGAATGGCTTCGTGAATGTCTTGTCTATATTGTAGTTTATTTAGTGCCCAACTGTGGAGTCGGTTACTTTCTAGGTGTTGTCCAAATAATGGTGGAGGTGCTTTGAATGTATTCCAGTCTAGTCTTAAAAGAATATTTGTTGATGATTGTTCTCGATATCTAGCGTCGAGGTTATTGGGGAAATTTAAGTTACAAGGTGGTGGTGAAATCTGGCTTATTGATGGTGTTGATGGTAGTGATAATGTTTCTGGTAGTGATGAGGATGTTGTTGTATCCGTAGAAATGTCTATTGGGTCATTGATTAAATTTGGTTCACCTTGTGTGAATGAATGTGTTGTCCAGTATGGTAGTCGTGATGTTTGGTTTGTAGGGTTAAAGGCATTTTCACGTACTTGTTCAGATGTTGGTGTTGAACCTAAGTAATCTGATGGTAGGCTTGAGGTGCTACGTTGTGAAAGAAGCGTAGGGGTTTCTGGTAATATACCAATGGGGTTTTCTGGTGTACTTTGTGATGGGGATTGAGGTATATCAAAATGAACTCGGGGAGTTTGAAAATTTCTGTTTCGTCGAGGGTGTATAATTTGTCTATTTATTTCGACTGTATTTTGGTTTTGACTAGGGTTTCTTATTCTACTTAATTCTTGTGGTAGTGTTGGGTATAAGTTATATGTTGGTTCGCTTAGAGGTGCTTGTCGTTGAACTGGTTCTAGTGGTTCTGATAAGCGAGCGTGTCGTTCTTCAAAGGTATATGGGTTATCTTGAAAAGAAATTCGTGTAGATGTTTGGGGGTTTTGGGTAGTTGAAAGTGGTGTCGGGTTTTCCTGGGATGATGTCGGTGAAGACTGACTATGTGATTGTTGGTTAGCAATTTTTGATGGTTTTTGATCTATTCTTTTAGTGGAAAAATTTATGTTTATTGTAGTATTCTTCTAGAAAAAGTATTAGGAGGATTGTTGCTAGGGCGAATGTGATAATTGCTTTCTTTATACATTTGCATATTGTCAAGATGAGGGATGATAGAAATGTTATAAAAATTACAAATAGTAAAAAAATATCTGTTCTACTAAAAATGGTTCGTATCATTTAGATAAGTTTTGTGAATCGTACCTGTGGATATAGTCAATAGCTTTTGAAAGCTGGAGGTATAGTTCAAATATAGAATAGAAAATTAAAAAAATATTGCAAAAAATGATTAAGATTATTAGAAAAGATTCAAAGGTATCAAAAAGAAATATGATGAAAGGTTTAAATATTGTGAAAAAGTTTGCGAGAATGTTTAGAATTATGGTAACTGGTCGAGAGAAGAGCATTTAAGAAATGGCTTCTCGATCGAATATTTTTTGTTGTTTGAGGCAATTTTCAAGTGTGGTCGAATTATTTATTGGTTTTTGACAAGTGGGTCGAGTTTTGTGAAAAATTGTTGGGGGCAAATTTTATGGTGATCGGGAGGTCTTCTTTGTCTTTATTTTCATTTGTCAAATGATCTGGGGTATTTTTGAGATTTTTATACTTTAGGCTAATTTAACATATTTGTTTGGGGGGTATTTGAGGTCTGAGTTGGGGAAATATTGTTGATCTTTGGTTTATTAGATAAGGGAGGGTTATGATATTATGGTGATATTTATTTTAGTTGTCAAGTTGGAATGGTTTGCTTATTTTTGACCTAGAGGTTGTGAAGTTATAGTTATAGATATGCCTGGAGTTTAATATCTTTCGTCTAGTTGGTTTGTGTTAGAGTTATAGGAGGTGACGGATTGGATGAATCCTATTGGCTAATTATGAACTAGAATCATTGCGTATTTGTCAGTATGTTATTTTGAAAAATGAAAGTTCAAAATATTTCAGAGGTGCAAAAATTATTAAATCTAAATTTAAAGCTGTTTTTGAAATTCGACTTTCTTTAAGATTTTTGATTGTGGAATGAATGTTTTATAGTTTTTACGTGGTTGATTTCTAAGTCGTGATGACTCTCTATGTTCTGATTTGTCGATTTGTTCTTGAGGTATTATTTTTTCTATCATTTTTCTATTTTTTCTTTCCTTTTGTGGTGTATTTTGATCTAGCTTTTTTGTATTGTTTTTTGTTGTAGTTGATTTTTTATTTTGGTTTTCGAGGTGAATGTCATGTTGTTCCTTTGTTTTTTTTTCCGTATGTGGATAATTTTGAATAACTTTTAAACCTGTGAAAGAATATAATTGAGTTAGTTCGCGTAGTGCGTACTCTTTCGGGTAATAAGGTAATAGGTTGTTTCGGTGTTGAACAATTTCTTTTTTGTCTGAGTCGGTAATTTTTTATGTGACATCAGTGGGTTTGGCAATTATTTGGTATGGTCCTTTACGAAGGGGTTGTAGTTTTTTAGAGATTCCTTTTTGAGTGTTAAAATTGGGTATTAAAACAAATGTTCCAATTTTTAAATCGGAGGCTGGTGTAAAGCGTGAATTTATTTGTTCATTAATGTTTTTTCTTTGTAACAACTTTTTTGTTACTTTTTGGTAAATTTCATTGTGTTTTTTATCTCT
Source organism: Symsagittifera roscoffensis (assembly GCF_963678635.1). NCBI lineage: Eukaryota > Metazoa > Xenacoelomorpha > Acoela > Convolutidae > Symsagittifera > Symsagittifera roscoffensis. The sequence continues at coordinate 19,261,771 of NC_087067.1, forward strand.
ATTTAAAATCCATTCGGTGTGTGTACCGGAGGCTAATTTAAGAACTTGTGGGTGATGAAAATGATCTTCATCGTGTGTATGTAAAGGTAAATTGTAACAAATTGATTCTTTATTCGGTTGACAATAACTTTGTGCATTTTTATGAGAGTTTGCTGTAAACATAATCGGTTTGCGTGGCTTTTGATTAAAAACCATTTCATATGGTGACATTCCTAGAGTTGTCGTGATTTGTGAATTGTATGCTAAGGGAAATAGTTTTACATCTGCTGACCATTCGGTATATCTTGTGTTATTTCCATTGATGATACATCTAAGATATTCTTGTAGTGAACGGTTCATACCTTCGACTAAGCCGTTTGTCCAAGGTGCATGAGATGTACGTGGTTTGTGTTTGATGTTATATAAATGACATAATGTGATGATTTCGTTATTTATGAATTCTGTACCGTTGTCTGTAACTAAAATTTCTGGTAGTCCGAATTTGGCTATCCAGTGTTCATAGAGTGTTGTGTAAGCGTAATAAGCGTTACAATGTGGTACTGGGTTAAGTGCTACATAATGTTTAAACGCGTCAACAATTACCATAATGTAGGAGTTTCCTTCGGATGAGGGTGAAATTGGTCCTTTTGTATCAAATGAAATACAGTGGTTAAAGTACAAACTTTGTCCTTTAAAATCTTGTTTTTGTGCTATTTGTTTTTGATTTGGATAAGGTTTATTTAGCTGACATACTATACAATCATTGCATAGTACTTTTATCCAAATTGGTGCATTTGGAAAATAAAAGTTTTGTATGAAATTTGAATATGTTTTCTCTGATCCAGAGTGTCCTTTAATGTTTTGTGTATGCGAAATATTAAAAGCTATAAGAATCATACTTAGAGGGAGACAGGGAACTGTTGATTCATTTAATTTGTATTCTAGAAGGTCTGTGTTTTCGTTAATTGTTGTATTACTGAATTTTCGAAAATATCGGAGGAGTGTTTTATTTCCTAAAATAGTTGTATCTGCCTTGACGGGTTTAGTTTTATATTTGTGCCATGATTTTAGTTGTCTAATTACTGGGTCAAGATTTTGATATTGTTTCAAAGTATTAATTGTAATTTTATCTGTTGGGGGGAGAAAAATGTTTTCTATTTCCAATTTAGATAAAGGAATTGTATCAAGTGGGTCATGGAGGTCAAATATTTGATTTATTGTGTATTTTAAATCGTTTGTTTGTGGTCCTGATAAATTTATTTTATCAGTTAGGTTTTCTTTTTCAATTAATGGAAAAAGGTCTTTTTTATGCGAGTGTTGTTTTACTCTTTTTTGTTGGGTGTTATTTTTTATCCACTGTGAGTATGGAATTGGTTTGAAAGTTGATGTTCCAAGTAGATCAACTTCGTAGTGATTATTTTGGCAATCTAAATAGAGTGGGAAGTGTTGTAGATTGTTTATCTGTGATTGTTCAACGTCAGTTTTTACTGCATATTTGCATTCTAGTCGGGGTGATGTTTCGTTTTCTGCAAGGTAGAATTTTAAATTTTTAGGTATTTCAACTGTAGTTTTACGTGTAAGTAATTCAGGTGGTGTATTTCGACTTAATGTGTCTGGTAATGCAAGATTTTTTCCTGCTGTCCAAACTATATGTAAGTTTGGGAATTTCATTAGAATTAGTTGAAATCTATAAACTCGGTGATTTGGATTAGATTTTTGTGTAAAGAGAAAAATGATTGGTTTGTGATCTGTGAAAAGAACTGTTGGATGGTTTGATCCAAGTATCAGAAATTCATATTCTGTTAGTGTATATATTATAGCTGTACACTCTCTCATTAGAGTTGAGAGTCGTAGCTCTGCTTGAGTGAATAATCGAGAATTTGCTGATATAAGATTCATTTTGTTTGTGCCATTGTGTGATTGTAATAATGCTGCGCCGATGCCAAAATTCGAAGCATCGCACATTGCATAGAATGGTTGATTTGGATCTGGAATTGTATTCGAAATTTGTTCAGTTAGGAGTTTTTTAATTTCCTTCAAATCGTGCTTGATGTTCTGTGTTCCATTCAAAATTATTTTGTTGTCTAAGTATATTATAAAATGGTCTTAGGTATAATTGCATTTTATAGACATATTTACTTAAAAAATTTAACATTCCAAGGAATTCTTGGATTTTCTTTTTGTTTGTTGGTGGTTGGAGTTTTTGAATAGCATCAATGCGTGATTTTAATGGGGTGATTGTTTTTCTTTCTATATTATGTCCTAAGAATTTTACTCGTGTTAAAAAGAAGTGTGATTTATCGGGGGCGGCCTTCAGATTTTCGTTCTGAAGTATTTTGTGATAATGTTCTAAAACTTTAAACATTTCTTCTTTTGTCTGTGATTGCATAAAAACATCGTCTAGATAAGTGATTGCGTTTTTCTTGAGTATTAGTGGTCTAAAAATTTTGCTCATAAAAGCTGAAAATGCTGCTGGTCCTATGGATATTCCATAGAATAGGCGGTTGAATTCATATTGCTGATTTCCAATAACAAATTGTGTTAAGCGTCGCGATTGTTCATCTAGTGGCATTTGATTATATGCACTATTCATATCTGCGGTTGTAAAGTATTTTCCGTTTATTTTTGTTAAAATAACTTGTATTGGTTCAATAGGCCAATTGCATTTTGATTCGTCTATTAGTGAATTAAGATATCTAGCGTCTAGAACTATTTTTAATGATTCTCCTTTTGCTAGGATGATAACAGGGTTGAAAAATGTGTTACCTTTTGGTTGTTCTTCTTTGTTTACCGGTGAGATCATATTGTATTGTTCTAAAATATCGAGTAATCTGTTCACTTTATCGTGTAAATGAATTGGTACTTTACTTGCTCTTTGTTTTTTGAAAACTGCGTCAGGTTTTAATGGGAGATGTAGTGATGAACTGATTTTACCAACATCAAATTTAGATGTTGCATAGACTGATGAATATTTTATTAGCTGTTTGGCTAATTTATCAAATTCGTCTTGTGTTATTTGTGAATGTTGAAAGTTAAACATTGTTAAAAACTTCTGTTGAGTCTCTGTGTAGTTACTTATGTTGAATGTAGGTTTGAAATATGGAGTTTTTGTGAAATAATCTGTATTTTTTTTTTCATTACTTATTATATTATTTATAGATAATTCTTCATTAAGAATTGTAGATTGACAAATATCTAATAATTGGAGTATATTATTTACGCGGTATGCTTTTTCATGTATTGGTGATATCGTAGCGTTGGTTTCGCAATAGCCTAAAAGTCCTAAAGGTAACGTTACTTGATAGGGTGTATTGTTGTATACATGTAGAGAAATAATATCTGAATTCGAGTTTTTCAGATATTTTATGGATGAAATTGTGATTTTGAAAAACTTATGGATAGGTTTGAATTCAAAATCTGACATATAGAGTTGTTGTTTGTTTTGTTTCTTATCATATTGGTGAACTTGTTTTATTGAAAAATTATATATGTTTCCTGATAGTGGTTTCAGGTGTTTTCTTTGTTGATTATATATCGGATAAAATTTTGAAAAGAATGGTGGTTGTTTATTTAATCTTTGAAAAAATGTTAGGGATGTGTCTTTTGTTTTTGTGTATTTATCTTTGATTAGTATTTTACTATTCAAAATGTTGATTGTTGGTATATATTTAGAGATAAATGGTATTCCAATGATATTGTGTTTAATATCAGTGATATGGAATATTTGTTTAAATGGTTTATTTAAAATTTTATTTTGTTCTATTGTTCTTGTGGGGAGAAGAAATAATTGAATTTTTCCATAGTTTACTAATGTTGATCCTTGTGCTGTTGCTAGTTTACTGGATGTTTCAAGGGGCGTTAGCTTTGGGTGTAGTGATTTTATCTCATTCCATGTGGGAATGTTTATTATGTTTGATTCTGCTCCTGAATCAATTAAAAAATCAATTTCAAGATCTGGTGGTTGAAATTCTTTGCTTCTTGGACTTTCTAAAAGAAATGGTATTGTCCAAATTTTTTCTTTGGGTTGTTCTTTTTGTATATTTTGATAGATGTGATTTGTATTCAGGAATTTTGTTTTATTATTTTCATTGGATTGATTTGTAGTGTTGATTTCGTTAGTTTCTTGTGTTGTTTGTGTGGAATGGATGGGTTCAATATAATAATTGTGAAGGAGTTCTAATTGATTTTCGTATATATGTGATGAAAAAGGTTGTTCATATATAATAGGTTCGTAGTCATTCTCGATTGCTATCATATTTATGGAGGTAGTGTTTTCTGTATCACTTTCTGAATCTGATGATTCACAGTTTATTTGATTTAGTTGTAGTTCGTTATTTCCTGTGTCATCAATACCTGGGGGGTCTGATGTCGTTTCTGGGTTTGATTGTACTTGATTAATATTTCTTTGATGTTTAGGTGTACTACTTCTGTGGCGATTGTTACAATTATTATAATGGTTACTATTCCTGTGTGGTGATTGGGAATAATTTCTATAACGATTATTATAACTTGAATGTCAATTTTGTGAATTATTTCGTGATCTGTTTTGATAATTATTGTTTGGTCTGTTATAGTATGATCTATTATATGAGTTATTCCTTGATCAATTGTTCGGGTAATTCTGGTTTCGGTTGTTTGAATAACTTCTATTCCGATTATTGGAGTAGTTTCTATTTCTATTGTATGATGAGTTTCGTGATTGATTGTTTGGATAGTAATTATTTCTTGATTAGGAATTAGATCTAGAAACAAATTGTGTTGTATTTGAATTTGATCTGGAGTAGTTATTTCGACTAATTGGTCTATTGTAATGATTTTGTGATGAATTTTGTGTATTTTTTCGTTCTGGTGATCTTCCTCTATAACTTGAGTTATATGGTGATTGATTTCTCGTGTAGTTGGTATTGTTCGGTAGTGGTTTTCCTGAACTGTTGTTGCTATATACATTTTTGTTCGGTAGATTTTGATCTTTTTTCATGTACTGATAGAATGATTTATTTGGTTCCTTATATTTTTGAGGTTTGTTTTGATTGTCCTGTTGTTTTTGTCTACATTCAGAAATACTATGTCCGTATCGTCGGCAATAATTACACCATTTTTTGAAAGATGGTTTGCCTTTAAAGTTTGGGTGTTTTTCATAAATATTGAGTATTTCAGTGATTTTTTCAACGAGGTCTGTGTCTGAATCCTGTATATTATTGATATTTGTGGTATTTGTTTCAATTCGGTTAACATATTGTAATTTCAGATTTTCTGTTTCTTCAAGTTTCATTGTGATTTCTGCTTGCTCTAGTTTGTCTACTAGTTTTCGAAAATCTAAATCGGGCTCTCGAATTGAGGAGGGATGGGATGCTCTCTTTTTTATTGCTATTTTCCTTAATTGAGGTGTTAAGGTCATCATTAAGATTTCTGTCATTTTTGTGTTTTTGTAGTCGTGTGTATTTAGTGAGTATGCTTTTCGAACTAATGTTTCAATACGTACTGCTAATTGTTTGATGGTTTCATTTGGTAATCTGCGAATTTCATTACATAAAACTCTTTGTTGTTGTTTGTTTCTTTCGGAGTCAAACATTTTTGAAAATTCTTGTGTAAATCTCTTCCAATTTGATTTTATTTCTATAGGCAATACTGAAAACCATTTTTGGGCTGCGCCGTCTAGGGTTGTCTGTATCAACGCTGTGCGTCGATGTATCCAATTTTGATGTAGTGGCGTATTAATTGGTTCAGGTCCTATATTTAAAATTAAATTTGCTGTTACTGCATTTAAATAATCTTCTACAGAATATTCAGGGTCTGTTCCTGTGAATACCATTAATGGTTTGTTTGATGTTATTGATGATCCACCCATAAGGTATGGATTCATTGTCATTTGTAATGATTCTGCTGCATTTGGCATTTGTGAAAAATTAGAAAGTTGATTTTTTGTTATTTCGTGTTGTTGAAGATAATATGGAAGTGGTATTTCATTTTGCATTTGTGTTGGTTGATAATAGTGTGTAATCATTGGGTTTTGTGGCTGAATTGGTTGAAAAGATTGTGTATTAATTAGGTTTTGCATTTGTATTGGTTGTTGATTTTGTGTATCTATCTGGTGTGGAGAAAAATTTCTATGCTGTGTATATGGTTTCTGCATTCCTTGTCCGTGATATTCTTGGGTATATGGTGCAAATATATCTGGTTGTAAATGATCATCATCAGAGGATAGGTAATCCGTTTGATGAGGTGTTTGTTTTTTATTTTTATTCTGTTGAAAGAATGGGTAATTTTCACTATAATCCTGTGGAGGATGTGGATTAGCCTGAAAATTTACTGAATTGGTTGTTGCCATTGGATTATTCCAATATCGAGATCTGATTTGGTTATTATTATTATTTCGTGGAGGATAGATTGTTTTTGATGAATGTGTATAATTATAATTATGTTCCGCAAAATTGTTTCTTGTGAATGTTTTGCGTGTTTTCGACGGTATTGTCATGGGTCTATATGTTTGGTAATCCATTTGTGAATATTTTGGAGCAACCGAAGGTTTAACGGTTGACTGTAATGTTACCTGTGCTAGTGAAGTGTTTGTATTTCTTGGTGTTGTTAAATTTGGACGTATTGGTGAAATACTTTGTTGTGTAGTTGTCGTTGTTTGTACAATTTCTTCATTTATGAAGTGTGATGGTGTTTGAATATCTTGTTGAGTGAGGTTCCTAGTTCCATTAAGGTTTTCATTGTGTATGACGGTCGAGTTTAAGCTGTTATTTCGCGTATCGGGTAAAAATGTATTGTAGTTTAATGGTGTTGCATCAATTGTTAATGGTACTACTCTTACATAATCTCTGGTATAAGATATTGTACTTTTTGCTTGACTTGCAATTGATTGTGGGATATTTATAAATGCATAATGAGACCATTCGGGGTCCCAAACGTAGTCTGACTGTTCTGTGATGGCGGTATCATCGTTTGAATTTTGAGGTCTGAAATTTTTTCTTGCTTGTGAAATTAAATCTATATTATGTGTGAAATAATCTATTATAAACCATGCCAAAATTTTTTTGTAAGTCATGTTTTGTATGTTGTGAAACATCATCTTTAGTGAAATTTTCTTTAATTATATGTAGAAAAGTTGAAATTAGTGTGATTTCATGTCGTACCTTTATATGTTTGGATGTCTCTGTCGGTGAGACATTTGGGATTGGAATTTCGTTCTCTAATATTGAGATTTAACTATATATTATGGCAAAAACTTCATTAGTGAATATGGAGTTTGCTCTTTGTGAGTTATGATATTGTATGCTTTTTATGTATTCTGAGAATACTTTTGAAAATTCTAAATCAAGGTCGTCAGTTTGAATTACACATTTGCGGTGATTCGGGTTTGGTGAGGTTAATTCTATGGTGTAGATTCCGTAGTGTTGTGTCAAATTACATATATCTTTCAGATAGTGATCAATAATTTGTCTTTTGATTTTTACATCGGGGAACTCTGCTGTACATGGGCTGACTCCGGGTTCAAATAAATTTAGTAGTAAATTCTTGCAAAGTATATGCTGTCCTCTATCAGTGGGTGCATCTACGAGGAAGGGGAAGATATCGTCATCATCTGGACTATCTTCACTTGGAGTGTGTGTTTGGCTCATTTTTTCGTTTAATGACTGTTAATAGGTAATTATCGATGTGTCTAATTGGTTGATTCCAGTTGTATAAATGTACTGGTTTGTGTTTATATTGCTTTTTTATTCGTCTTTTTCCTCTTTTTGATGAATTTGATGTTGTTTCTGAGTCAGAAAAATATAATTGATCGTGTATGGGGCAATTTTTATCTATAAATTCTTTTAATTTATAGAGTTCGTCTAAATTGCTGACTTCTGATTCTGAGAATGCGTTTCTATTTTTGGAAAATCTTTTTCGTGTTATTTGTCTTTGTTTAGTTATTATTTTTCTTTTTAGTGTTTGTCGTTTTGTTCTAATATATCCAACTGTTTGTGTGTGAGGTGTGATTACAAGGTCGTATTTTTTGTTATCTATTTCACAGTTGTGCAAAACGATTGTTTGTTTGTTTCCTAGATTTTTAAATGACATAAGGTTTAGGATGACGGATGCAAAAAGTTGTTAGATGAATTCTATTTTCTTAAATTGTTAGTCCTTACGATTTTTTGGTTAGCTTAACCTGGGTCTATTTGTTCAGGGTTGGAGAGAAAAGTAATTCGATTCCGAAGAATGATTTTTACTTTCTCGTGGCTAGTATAAGCTAAGGTGTTAACTTACTTAATCTTACTTAGGGGTAGTGATTGTGTTCAAGGGTTGGAGAATAGTAAATCGATCCACAAGGTTCAGGTATAATTAGAACGCGAGTAGTTCGTTCGATACTATTTTAAACATACTAAGTCTATGATATATCCTGGGTCTTGATAAGAGGAGGGTTCAAGTGAAGGATGAATAACCGAAGTTCTTCACTGTTTATCCTAATTTGAATGGTTAGTTTTGTTGAAAAATTTCTATTAGTCTTGGGTTTTGCGAAAGGGTTGGATAGTGAATCGACGTTTGAGGTCGTTAGACACTAACTAAGTGGGTGGGGGAGAACAAAATTGTTCTTTTTGATCCAAGGAGAGGCCTTGATGATCAAGTTTTAAAATTTAATTAAATAGAAAATGAATTAAGATCCAAGGATAAGCCTTGATGATCTGATTTTAAAATTAAGTGAATTTAAGTTTAAAATGGTTTAAATTTGTTTAAGAAAAGATTTAGTGTTTTAATGATATTAGTGAGCTTATGATTGCTGTAATGTTTTAGGTGATGAAGCTGAGACAACTGATGATTTTATGATTACTAACAGTTTATTGTCATGCTACTAATTTTTATTTTGATTTTCAATAAATATTTTCCAAACATGTTTTATATAATACTGCAGAATTTTAGGAAAACGATCTGAGATATTTTTATCAATCGTTATTGTATATTAATATTTTGTTTAGCGCCTGAAATGAGCATGAAGATTGACTTCAAGATTTAAGTTTGCAAATGAAAATCTAAATTCATTGCTAATAAAATTCTAAATATAAAAGTTTGTGTTGGCTTTTGCCGTACTATCATATAACTATTTGGTAAGTTTCTATTTTGTCGTATGTCGTCTCTGGTTCGAGTTCTTCTTCCAATTCCGGGTAGTTCTCTTATCGTTCGGAATATTGGCTTTGATCTATTGAGTCGTAGAGACATTTCGATTACATTATCGTCGTATAACATTTTAAAAATGTTTTGTCTAAATTCTAATCTATTTTTGGTTAATTCTAAGCTATTAAGGTCTTGTTCGAGACTTATGGTCGCACCAGATGAGTTATAACCGAGGTGGTTAACTCATAGAGTAATTTCGGATAGGGTACACAGTCTGCTCTCTCACGCTATCTTATTTTCGGCCGAATAGATTCGTGCAACTTCTTAGTCTAATACCGATCCTAATCTTACTCTTATACTATCTAGTCTCAGGGTGTTTAACTAGTCTCTGCTAGGCTCAATAGATCTAGGGTATACTGGTTTCTTGCGGTTGCTGAAGTCTTCTTGGAGAGTCAACTAATTTCTAAGTTAAATTCAAATCTCTCTGGTGCTGAAATTACAAGTAATTCCAGCACTTACAAATAAGTGGGTTGTTAGTTAGATGGATCATGATTGGTTAATATTAAATACTTTACAGTGGTAAATAATCTAATTTATCCAATCATAAAATGTAGTTTAGATCAGGTTCCAACTGATTTTTTGTTAAAAAAATCAAAAAAAAATTTCAGAGTTCTGATCTAGAGTTATTTCATTGCTTTTCCGATGATACAAATTATCAGAACGCTTTATTTTGAAAATTTAGCAAGTATGATTCTACGAACAAGCAAAAATGCGATAGTCGTTGTGAAATTGTTTCAGAATGTTCCTATCGCAGTCTTAATTGTTCATAGAGTCTACTGTAACTGATTCTCTCATGACAGCTAACAGCATTGCTGGTCGAGTTTTTGAATGATTGAATGAATATTCACTAAAAATCAACGCTGGAAAATTTTTTCTATCAACTGTTTTGATCCCAGGGGTTGAAAGGGTTCATGAATGAGTCCAATTTATATGATTAACAAACTTATTAGTTTCGGCTTCATTTTTGATGAACATCTCAGCATGATTGCTCAGATAAACTCAATCACTTTGACCTGTTAATGTCATTTGAAATGATTTCGTTTTTTTAAGGATGTATTGTCGCACGAGCTCGTTTCTCATTATTTTAATAGATTATACTAAGGTATCTGCCAGAGCGATTCAGTAAAACGTCAAACTGTTTAATCGATAAGAGCTGAATTGATGTTGAATTTTCCTTTTCGTTGTCATCTCAAACCACTGTTTTTGTTATCCTGCATTGATTACGCATTAGATAGAACAATGCCTTTTTTGTTAAAAAAAAACATTTTGTCATCCTACAGCTTGAAAACCTAGTTTTTCAAATAAAAAATTCAAAAAACAAACTCAAACTTTTGAACTTCAAAAGCTAACTTTGGTTGAGTAAAACTGTAGTGAAGTGAAAAAAAAGTACGTCTGAAGCGGCAAACGTGCTAACAAAGAACGTATTCTATGTTGAACTCAGGTTTCTACACCTCGCGTGGAGCAAAGCCAGTAGCAGCGATGATAGTATCGACAGATGAAGCTTTCAACAAATCTGTTCATTTTGTGTTTGAAGATGCAACAGGAAGGTTGTCATGAAACCAAATATCGGTCTCGAGCTTAATACTGTGAGAACTTATTACTTGATCATGATGCCCGGGACTGGCTGAGAACTATTCCAAGGAAGAAATTGTCACATCTTGTTCATACCAATTGAATTCGCATAAGTCATTTGCAATTTTGAACAAAGAATTCTCCATCAATCGGTAACAACACGCATCAGATCTATAATCATATTTTGAACAAGAACCTGAATGCAATTTTCATTATTGTTTCTTAATTAAAAAGCAGCAATTTGGGCAAATTGTTTTGTCCTTCAAGCTGATTCAATTTCGTCTTTTTTTTTCTACAAAAACGTAAGAAATGTTTTCAATGGAGATGAACTGCTGATTATTTACATTCTAATCTAGTTTTGACAGCTTTCGGCTCTTCAAAACACAGCTAAAAAAAATTCTTCGTCTAATCTGAAGCTGTTCCTTTTATTTCTTTTTAGCTCATCAGCCACCAAATGGAAATTTGCAGCAGTTTATTGAATCTATTGAAACAAAGTTTGCCATTAGTTTTATATCTAAAAAATTTTGTCTTAATTGTCGTAGAGTCTACTGTAACTGATTCTCTCATAACAGCTAACAGCATTGCTGGTCGAGTTTTTGAATGCTTGAGTGAAAATTCACTAAACATCAACGCTGGAAAATTTTTTCTATCAGAGTGTAAGAGATCAACTGTTTCGACCCCAGGGGTTGCAAAAAATTCATGAATGAGTCCAATTTATTTGATTAACAAAACTTATTCGTTTCGGCTTCTTTTTTGATGAACATCTCAGCATGATTGCTCAGATGAACTGAATCACTTTGACCTGTTAATGTCATTTGAAATGATTTCGTTTTTAAGGATGTATTGTCGCACGAGCTCGTTTCTCATTATTTTAATAGATTATACTACGGTATCTGCTAGAGCGATTCAGTAAAACCTCAAACTGTTTAATCGATAAGAGTTAAATTTATGTTGAACTTTCCTTTTCGTTGTCATCTCAAACCACTGTTTTTGTTATCCTGCATTGATTACGCATTAGATAGAACAATGCCTTTTTTCTTTAAAAAACATTTGGTCATCCTACAGCTTGAAAACCTAGTTTTTCAAAAAAAAAAATTTCAAAAACAAACTCAAACTTTTGAACTTCAAAAGCTAACTTTGGTTGAGTAAAACTGAAGTGAAGTGAAAAAAAGTACGCCTGAAGCGGCAAACGTGCTAACAAAGAACGTATTTTATGTTGAACTCAGGTTTCTACACCTCGCGTGGAGCAAAGCCAATAGCAGCGATGATAGTATCGACAGATGAAGCTTTCAACAAATCTGTTCATTTTGTGTTTGAAGTTGCAACAGGGAGGTTGTCATGAAACCAAATATCGGTCCCGAGCTTAATACTGTGAGAACTTATTGCTTGATCATGACGCCCGGGACTGGCTGAGAACTATTCCAAGGAAGAAATTGTCACATCTTGTTCATACAAATTGAATTCGCATAAGTCATTTGCAATTTTGAACATAGATTTCTCCATCAATTGGTAACAACACGCATCAGATCTCTAATCACATTTTGAACGAGAACCTGAATGCAATTTTCATTATTTTTTCTTAAGTAAAAAGCAACAATTTGGGCAAGTTGTTTTGTCCTTCAAGCTGATTCAATTTAGTCTTTTTTTTCTACAAAAACGTAAGAAATGTTTTCAATGGAGATGAACTGCTGATTATTTAACATACTAATCTAGTTTTGACAGCTTTCGGCTCATCAAAACACAGCTAGAAAAAAATTCTTCGTCTAACCTGAAGCTGTTCCTTTTATTTTTTTTTAGCTCATCAGCCACCAAATGGAAATTTGCAGCAGTTCAGTGAATCTATTGAAACAAGGTTTTCCATTAGTTTTATATCTAATAATTTTTGGCTCTCTGACTTGACTGTTAGCCTAGATTCAATTGCTGAGTGAAGTACCAAAAAGAAGTTTTTTCGCAAGTAGTAAATTTGGAAATAATTTTTTTTTAAATAAAAATGTGGCAGACACACAACCTTGGACCTACAATTGATATGGCCTTCTGCAATAAGGAAGTTTCTGCCGATGAGCTAATGGCCTTCTCATGCCCTCAGCGAACGTTAGCTTGTTGCGTATCAGGAAGTACAATGTTTTTAATCCTATTACACTACATAAAATCTTTTCGAACTTGAACCTGAAAAGCAGCTATAAAACACAAATTTTTTTACTGAGACAATTAAACGGTCTGTGAACGCTCTTACCTGCTTTTTTTTTCAATGGAAATTTTTTCTAGTGTAAATTTTAAATTGATAGAATGCTTTTGGAAAGAACTAATGTCAAAGCTGAAGTTGTTTCAACCTCTCCATCAGTTCATTTAGTTCTTCAGTAGAAAAATCGAACGAGTGAAAAACTATTTTCCGACCTACTTCACTCTTGTGCACGTTCAGACTCGGCAAGCCCAGTCTGTTTTTGTTCGCTTGTGAAACTCCAGAGAACTTAACAAGAAAGTTTACTGAACCAATCTTTTGCAGTTTTCCGTTCAGCTATAGACTTCAAGAAAATGATGCACCTGATGATTCCATTTCTCTTGATTTTTTAAAATTAAAAACAGCTTTGTGTCCGGTCTTTTGCCATTGAAGAGATAAAAAATTGACGGCCTATCACAAATGTAAGGTTCCATTCCTCTCGAAGGTTTCTGAGAAACTATCGAAAATCATACAGTACCTGAAAAATATGAACCTGTTTGCTAACAGGCGATATGACTGATGCAATTTTCCTTCAACAAAAACTGTTCTCCTCCACGTTTCCATCTTTTTTTGTTCGCTCAAACAATTGACGTTTGATTTTTACTGTGTATTTGTCAGCTGCTTTTGACACACTTTTTCACGACAACCAACGCTTCTCAGTTTTCAAAGCGTACGATGGGTTTCATCAGATTGCAAAAACTAGATGAAAACATGACAATGACTAAGGAACAAGGCCAGAAAGTGTCAGTTGAAAAAAATGTTTCACATTTTCAGTTTGTATATATATCCAGGCTCAGGCGTATTCTGAAACAACTTCACAAGGATCATCACATTTTTTTGTTTTTAGAGTGTACTGTTACTGAATCTCTGATGACAGCCTTTATCATTAGGGTCGAGTATTCGAATGACTGAATGAACGTTCACCCTAAACCATTGCTGGAAAAATCTTCTGTTAGAGTTCAGTTGTTTCGGCACCAGGGAAAAAAAGAGTTCGCGAACGAACCCATCGCATTATCATCAAAAATCACGTTTTGCTTCGTTTTTGATGACCATCACATCAAATAAATTCAGATACCTGGACCTGCTATTGCGCACAAGTTTATTTTATCATTACTGTGGCAAACTGTATTCATCATTATTGTGATAAATTGTACAATGGTATCTACGAGAGCGATTAGCAAAACTTCAACGTTAATAGACTAATTAAGAACAACTAGAATTTTGTTGACCGTGTCAGGACATTTGTGTCCCAGACATTTATGTCCCGGCAAAAACAGTCCAAAATGCAAAAAGTATCCAAGACATTTGGTTCCCAGACAAAATTGTCCCAAAACTGTCCGGGCTATTGCCACACTTGTTAATGACCGGATTAATTTGATAAGCTCTCAATAGGAAGGATTAAATCGATAAGGCCACGCAACTGAGCAATTACACCAGAAATTACTTTGCGCAGCATATTAGAGACAAAATTAACTCAGGACTCAAACCATTTACACATACCTACACAATTATCGCTCGATTGATAATGCTGCTGTGACATCACTGCATGATATCATGCATTCTTATGCTATAATAAATTACATAATAAACCTTGTTAATGAGATGAAGTTTATACATTTATATTTATTTAACTATGTAAGTATTGATGGTAATTGATACCAATCATTAGAGAGATTTAGACCGAGATTCTAATCAATTGGGTAGACTTGAACAGAATAAAATATTATATCATGCTCTATCTTGCGCTGATTGACTAGTGATATTCCAGAAGTTAAGATAAGTCTTAACCGCTCGAGACATATAACTTATGAATTAAAAACAATAACACTTGATAGCCAGTAGCACTAATTACCTTTCGAACAGCTCGTAACAATTAAAATAAACGACGATATAGCTGTCCACAGCCATCCGAAGGGACACTATATCACATGATGACTGTCGCGGAATATTCTACTTCTGGATTCACCAAAAGTCAAAAGTCATCGGCAATTGAAGACTACAACACACGAGCAGACGGTGACAACCGCATTTTGCTGAAGCAGAGCAGAACAACAACACCCGTTTCACCCAGCAACGCTTAAATGTGGGTAGCAGATCAATATTCGGTGATCAACTGAGACAGACAGGGAGGAAAAGAAGACAATCACGACTTCTCAACATCTCTGAGCTGACAGTTTCTTCAATCTACAGAAAGATGTTTATTGTGACCTACAACATCTCTACTTTAAGTTCCAGTCAGAAGGCAGGGCAGCTGAGCTACTGACAAGGCAGACAAAGAAAGCAGATCTACAGGTTTTTCAACAATCAACAAAAACAGTTAGTTAAAACGAATTCAAAACTCAAACCTGGATTAAATTGATACAGCTGTCATTAAGTTCCCCGCCATAGAAGTGAAGTAACGGAACCGTTAGCACAACTATATAATTGCAGCAATAAAACCTGATCAGTGATACCGCTGGCCTTTTTTTAAAAAAAAAATCTCATTTATATAGCAAACTCTCAAGTGCTTCCCCTAAAATGAGTAAGTGCTGTGTCTTATCATCAACTGTATCATCTTGATATTCATTCAACTGTAATACGCTGGCACACGTGCAAGTTTCAGTCAAACTCTACGGACGAACGGAAAAAGAAAACTTTTCAGAATTCGAGCAACTTTTTTAAGGCTACATCGGAGTAGCAGCGATACCAAACGCGCAACAAGCGAATTTATTATATCATCTACGAGATAATGCGCTGAGATTCTATCAGAAACTAGGACCAGCAACTCCAGCGAACGTTCCCGCGAGTCTCATAGCTCTCAGGGATCACTTTTTCAATCCTCAGCTTCAAGAAGTCCATGTTTTAAAGCTAGAACAACTGCGATTCAACCCGAAAACCGATACTCCCGAAAATTTCTTCGTGAACTTGACAAAGAAAGCGCAGCGAGCGTATCTAACCCCACATTTGCCAGCTGTCGCCCCAATTGATCCCGCAATAATTGGAGCACCTGCAGCAGCCGAAGCAGCACGATTCCACCAAGAAACTGCTCAAAGGCAAGAAAGAATAGATGCTGTACATGACAATCGAAACTAACAAACTAAACGACTTTTCATTAAGGGAACGCCAGGATGGCTGAAATCAAAGCTGATAGAACAACCACTTGCAACTACAGTTCAGGAATTGTGTAACCTGACCAAGAAGCAAATCACAATTCGTGAAATTTGCGAAAAAAAATTACCCGGAAGACGGATTTAACGAAGTAGACGACAAAGTCTCAGAAAATTTAATGAGCGCTCTCACAAAATTGTCCACAAATCAGGAACAAATGGAGAAACAGCTCAGCCAAAAAAGATCACAAATAACTGAGCAGTCGCAGAAACAATCTAATCCGCTTTCCGAACAGAATCGGAACAATAGCAGTCAGAGTGATCAGTATAGTGGCTATCAGTCAAACCAAAATAACGGGTATGGACAACAACGAAGCAACAGAGGTGGAAGACGCAGAAATAATTGGCAAAATAAAATTGATGTCAACAATACTCAGCCAAAATTTCAAAATTTGCCACCAGTTGCACCACAGCAATAATCCCAGCGGTACCCTCAAAATCAGCAGCACCCAAACATGTACCCGAACCAGCACAATCAGTCAATGGTACAAATGCATCCCTCAGAACTATTCCAACAGCCCCAGACGTATCCGACGCAACAATTTGTCGCAAATCAAAAGCCAAAAGCCAAAACGCAAAATCCAAACGGACCTTTCGTACCAATGGTGCGATTATCGGCCAAATTTTGCGACGTTTGTGGAAAATTTAACCACACAGCAAAAGTCAATGCTGGTGGCGACAGAAACTACAAGGACGCGGTCAAAACTTTCCGTTTCCAAACGAGCCAAAAAACTAATAAAACCACTGAGTCAGCCCCTTAAATAATCTAAATCACCTAAATCAACATCGAACGAACCTTTTCAACCTGATGAGATAATCAGTCTTTACGCAATAATTCCTGCGGAAGCAACAGTACTGACATACACAAAAATACGTTTCTCACAGGGATTACAACGAAGAGCCCTGGTCGATACAGGAGCCTGCGCAAATTTTATTTCAAAACAGACATTTGAAGACCTACAAGAGGAAGTAAACGAACCCAAACTTAAGAGAGTTAGAATGGCAGGAGGACAACAAGTCTCCATTGAAACTGAAGTAACATTAGAATTTCGATTGGCAGGCATGACATTTATGGAATCATTTCTCGTTCTTCATGCAGCCAACTCAAAAATTCTAGGAAATTTTTTCTACAAAAAAACATCATATCCATGTCTGGCCAAAGTATAATCTCCTGCATTTCAACGATATGACTCTTCAAATCAACGAGATAAAACCTCCAAACGCGCCAAGAAGAGTCAATAGAGTGAAAAAATTCCCTTTGATTCTGACAAAACGTCAAACCATAGCCCCGCATCAGACGATTCTTGTAGAATGCCAGTTAGAGAACGTATGTCAAGACATGGAAAAAACCACCGGATTCCTTATTCCCGCTAAAGAATTTGAAGAAAACTGTGAAATTGCGTTCAGTTCGTCCATAAGCGAAGTGGTGAAAAAGTAATCACATCGTTTAACATCACCGATCATCACTTTACTTTGCCTTTCAAAACCAAAATTGGGAATTTTTCAATTCTGACTCTGAATGGAGCAGAAAATTTATTCCCCATCGAACCTGAAATGATTGCATTTGCAAATTGAATCACCTGGACGATATTGAAATGGGCATTAATGAGTTATTTCAACAATCGTTTGATAAACAGCCCCAATTGAAGCATGAACATGAGTTTGAGAAATTTTGGTTTCCTACACCTGAAACATGTCAAAACCCCGAATTACTTCCCCAAATCAAACCTGACATTTCCGATCAGATTCTTCATTTTCATGGTCCAGAAAAAATGGAACCGAAATTGAACCTTCAAGATAGATTGACATTTATCGAGAGTTTTAAGTGGGAGAATTCCGTGTTGACAGAAGAACAAAGGTCAAAAGTAGAAGATTTGCTTTTTGCTTGTTGACTTTTTGGACATCTTCGCCAAACATAAATTCGATGTTGGGTACAATTTGGACCTCAAAATTAAACTAAAACCGGAAGACACACGACCTCTGTATACACAAGGACCACCTACGCCGATACATTTGCGACACGAATTGACAGTGGAACTTGCCTTTATGCACTATTATGGACTTATAACAACATTGTTACATTCCAAATACAGCAGTCCTCTGTTTGCGCATGGAAAGCCATCGTGTAAAGTGCGGATGTTGATTGACCTCAGAAGGATAAACCATTCACTCAAGAATGACTATATCAACAGCAACTTTCCCATCTCAAACATGACTGATGCATCAAACCAATTCGCAGGAAAGAGTTTGCTTACCAAGTTGGACTGTTCGCAAGCATACCATTGTGTGCAAATGGCAGATGACCTTTCAGTACAATTTTTGGCATTTAATTTCGGTTCACGAACTTACGCCTACAAATGCCTGGCCCAGGGTCTAAGCAAATCAGTCACAGGATTTAGTTCATTTATCCGACACTACCTTGATCCATGCCTAGCTGCGGATTTATGTACACAGTTCATGGATGACATAAGAATTGTAGTGAATAATTTTGATGAACTAATACCGACCCTTCCGAAAATCTTTGAATGTGTACGGAAATCAGGACTAAAACTGTCGCCAAATAAATGTGAAATAGGAACTCAATGAATGAAATTCCTTGGTAACATAATAAAACTAGCAGGAGTGTCGCCTGAGCAAAAGAAAATTTCAACTTTCCTAAACAAAATCAAAAAGCCACAAACTGTAAATTAGTTTAAAGGACTAATCGGATTTGTGCAATTCTTTCGGATTTATACGCCAAGTTTAGGTGAAAAACTGACACCAATTTTACCGTCTCCCCAGGAAATACATTCCTTTTCAAACCAATAATGAATATCATAAAAGCCTCGAAGTACTAAAACACGATTTAATCCAAGCATCGGATATAACATTGCGATTGCCAAAACCAGAATTACAATACGTAATACTATGTGATGCAAGCTATCATGGAACCGGTTTTGTGCAATGGCTGAAGATTATGTGAAAACTGACAACAAAGGTGAAATAAAAACGTATGCACAAGTGACTTTTGGTTCAAGACTCTTCAACACTGCACAACCGAAGTTCTCTATTTATTACAAAGAATTCTTAGCTTTGTAATTTGCTCTAGATCATTTCTCTCACTTCTTCTGGGGATCATCAAAGCCAGTGATCATTTTCACTGATAATAGAAACCTAACACCTCACTTTCAAGCTAAGACAATTCGAACTTGGATCGTGTCACGGCATTCAATATCATCATCGCGCATATACCTGGAAAAGCAAATTATGCAGCAGATTTTTTGTCTCGAATGCAGACTGACCCATCAGCCTCTCTATCACTGAAATTGATAGACAAAATACCAGTACAAGAGATACAGATCGACACAACAGCGAAAGTACCTGACGCATCACTAAATTTAGTACAAACAGTGAATGATGCATTCCCTGAAACCCAAACGAAACTATTAGATGAGGCATTAAAAACTCAATTGCAAAAACTCGGTCTATACGAAACCTATCTACGTGAGCTAATTGCTCAAGAAGATCAAGACACTCTAGCACCTCAGACGTTTGTTCGAATATCAAGACCAATCATAGCAGCAGTCCAATACCCGGATCCTGCAGATGTATTTCATGACCTGAATATGAGTCACGAAGCGCTCGACTTGAAAACCGAGCAAGAGAAACACCCCGACATAGAGGAAGTGAAGACCGGGAAACGTAATGAACAAATTCCCAATCTCACTTACGAAAACAATCGCAGAAAGAAGTATGCCAAACAATTCAACCGGCTGATAATAGAAGAAGATGTACTGTATCGAAACTTCTACGACGACACGATACAAGTGAAATTCAAGCAATACTGCTTGCTAAAACACCTTTGGAACGAGGTTGTGTATCGACTTCACAACTCTCGAACAGGTGGATATCTGGGAATGACGAGAACCACAGAATAGTTTCAAAAACGATTCTACCTCCCAGAACTCACCGAATTCCTAACTAACACAATCAAGAACTGTTTAACGTGCTTGCAACTCAAAAGAGCATCTGCGAAATACCAAATAACTCCATTACAGCCAATCTCGTCATTACAATGCGTGCCAGGAGACATGATGCAAATTGACATAGTTAGACCACTGAAGTTACCAGTGTATAAATTTGTCCTAACTGGAATCGATGTTTTCTCAAAATACTTGTTTGCAGCACCACTGACAAATGCGAGCGCCGATAGTGTCGAAGAAGCTTACGAAAAGTTTCTTCATGCACAGTTACATGCCAAAAAGAATACTCGCAGATCTCGGAAAGACATTCACGTCTGAACTCATGCACGAATTGGCGACGTTGCTCGAAATTAAAATTAACCATGCGACTCTGAAACATCCGCAGACCATAGGCCTGGTCGAACGATCCCATGGACCACTTAAAAGAATCCTAAAGCTGAACACTAATGAACAGTGGTCAGACTGGCACAAATATGTCCCATTGGCTACCTTCATCCACAATATTTCAAACTCTTCATCAATTGGATGCTGCCCAAGCTCAATTTTTCATGGAAGAGAACCGATGAAACTACTTGATCTTCGCTTTTCATTAAAAGCAATGAAAGCAGTAACAGCAGAGTCAGATTTTGTTACGGCAATGCAAGATGCAATGCTCGAAAAGGAACGAAAAAGAGTTCGATCTCTTCATACCATAAATATAGAGGATGTTACGACCAAAAAGCATTTACGCAGCCACTCCAAGTCCACTCATTTTGTCTCCTGCTAGATTCTCTATTGACTACGCAGACAGACTTTGGAAGCAAATCAATACAACTCTGGATACCTCTGTACAGAGTTGAGAAAGTGTTGACAAATTCGAACTACATAATTCGGAAAATTGGAACAACCTACATGCAATGCGTACACCGAATTCGTCTCAGAGCCGTTGGTCCACAACATCAACCAGACGATGTCGAACCAATAGATCCAGCGAAGTTGCAAACAGATCTATCACTCAGGAAATATTGAAGTGAATCAGGACTTTTTGATGATTACTTACCAAGACTCTTAGACGACATCCAACCCGAGAGCAGCGGACAAAACAATGATCCGATTCCACCTGCACGAGTCCGACTGTCTCTACCTCTCGGATTTTCTCTAGCCGCAGCACCCACACCAGTAGCACCAATTATGTCACCACCACCGGTACCGCTACCAATTGCAGCACTGCCGCCACCCACACTTCTACCGGACCCAGTGCCAGATCCAACTCCCGAAGTAGCGCCCGAAGCCGTATACATACCGGAGCTACCACTCGCGGAACTACCAGCAGCACAGTCTATGGGTAAGATTAATGAACGAGGCCCGGCAGAAGTAATCAATAGGGACTCTGACCCTGAAGGATACAATCTTGAAGAATTGTTCAAAGAACCACAGCCAGTTGTTAGACGAAAAGCAGCAACTGAAGCTCGAGATAGAATTCACGCACAACTTAGATTCAATAAAAATGTTCGATATCACCTTTACCTAAGCTTCACAAACAACCTCGAAGGAAGTCCTACGCACCGTAGACGGACACGAAGTTGCTTCTATAAAATTCAGTCCAAGATCAACTCAGAACGAAAATCGAACAAAAATACAGAAGAAAGTGGAAGAGGCAAATGAATTTTTCCCTCCTCCTGAAAAGAAAGCGAATATAATCAAAGACAGCTTGAAGCGAGCGAAAAAAAACTGAATAAACGTAATGACGGACCTGGCTGCAACAAAGATTCGATGATTTCAATTTACGATGAACCAAATATCTTTGTCAGACCAGGAAATGTTTGGCAGTTTCCGGGCTCTATAGCTCACTGTGTCTCAAGTGACTTCCAAATGACAAAACGAGTAGCACGACAAATCATCAATGCCTATTCATGCATTAGAAAAACCCTATAAAGCCTTGAAACACCAATAGTTGGATCATCAGTTGCAGTTTCTTTGCCTTGGGAAAACAAGTCAATTTTCAATCTAGTTACAAAATCTCAATTTTTCGAAAAACCAACCTTCTACAATTTGTCACGAAGTCTCAATTTCATGAAGAAGCAGCTCCTGCAGAAAAGCATACGACAGATTGCCCTACCAATGATTGGATGGGGACTAGACAAATTGAAAGAAAGTAGATTTTTTATCCTAATAAGCGACATTTTCGAAAAAAAAACAAACACCAAAATTTTTATTTATATATAAAAAAGGCGCGATATCGCCTAGTACCGTTCATGCCTTCATTATAACCATTGCCAGCTCCAACAGCAGCCAATTGATGCTATCGAAGTTCGAGAATAACGACTTTGAAACGAAGAAAAATTGATTTTTCGAGAAAATCGATATTTTAACCTCGAAGTTTCCCAAAAAACTGACACCATAGTCACTACACACGAACAAAAACAGTTTCAGACCCTTATATAACATTTCAACACCTATCTGGACAATATACGAAGTGGGTCCACTAGCAGACCACAACTTCACGAGATCTCGAAAAATCCACCTGCTGCCCATGTTTAAGCATTACGAATAAAAAAGTTTTTCCTCCCCGATCAACGAGTGGAAGGAAATTCAGAAAGAAGTTTTGGGCTCATTTATCATCACATCACCAATGATGAACAGGTACAAAATCGGTCCACTAGGAGACATCAAGTTCGCGAGATCTCGAAAAAACAACCTGTTGCCCATGTTTAAGCATTACGAATAAAAAAGTTTTTCCTCCCCGATCAATGAGTGGAAGGAAGTTTTTTGGGCTCATTGATCATCACATCACCAATGATGAACAGGCACAAAGTCGGTCCACCAGGAGACATACACTGCGCAAGATCTCGAAAAAACAACCTGTTGCCCATGTTTAAGCATTACGAAAAAAAAAGTTTTTCCTCCCCGATCAACGAGTGGAAGGAAAGTCAAATTTTTTGGGCTCATTGATCATCACATCACGAATAATGAACAGGCACAAAGTCGGTCCACTAGGAGACATTAACTTCGTGAGATCTCGAAAAAACAACCTGTTGCCCATGTTTAAGCATTACGAATAAAAAAGTTTTTCCTCCCCGATCAAAGAGTGGAAGGAAATTCAAAATTTTTGGGCTCAGTGATCTTCAAAACACCAATGAGGAACCTGCAAGAAGTGAGTCCACTAGCAAACCACCATTGGGAGATCTGAATCAAATTGAAACGAGATCGGATTTGAAACGACCATATATTAAGATAGGAGAAACAAGAAAAACACATTTCGAGGAAATTATTTTCAGAATTGCAAACAGAAAACTCCCAAATGAGCCCAAAAATATTCAATAGAATAGTTGGGACAAGCTTGAAAGCTTTCAGAGACACTGAACTAGTTCTTCAAAACAGTAAAAGCACG
This sequence comes from Symsagittifera roscoffensis, assembly GCF_963678635.1. Classification (NCBI taxonomy): domain Eukaryota; kingdom Metazoa; phylum Xenacoelomorpha; order Acoela; family Convolutidae; genus Symsagittifera; species Symsagittifera roscoffensis. The sequence goes on from NC_087067.1 coordinate 19,285,174, forward strand.
ATAAATCCCAGGAAACAAACAAAAAAATGATGAAAAATTCGAGCTTATCATCAATAATTCATCTTGATGCCAAATTTTGCTCAGGCGAGCCAGCAATTACCTGGAAACGCCTGTAAAAGTGAAGTGCAACGTCTGTAGAAGAACTTAAAACACAAAACAATAGCCAGATTTTGCACAAAAAGACGTTAATTGCGACAAAAAGCAAAAATTTTTTTTTTGAAAATTGAGCATTTTGACTTTACAAAAAAAAAGTCTATCGTCACCTTTCAGGGCGTCAGGCCACCAGAGGCACAAAACACCCAAAGGACGAAGATGAAAACACTTCTCAACTATCAGATGTTGTCTGAAAACAACAGTAAAACTAATAAGCACGTACACCAAAATACAAATTGCTTTACTAGCTGTCAACTTCGAAAATAAGATCGTGAAATTTTTCGACAAAAAAAAATTGAGGCTAAAAGAAAAAAAAAACGCTTATAGTCAAGTGAATGATCAACTTCAGCATCACTGAAGCAAAATGCGAAGGTCATGCGAAAAACAACGAACGAAGAAAGCGACACGATAAAAAACAAATGAAAGAAAGCAAAGAACATAAATACTACACGCCAAATCAGTTGCCGTGCAAATTTAGTTACAGTTGATAACTGACAATATCATGCTATCATCGAACTGACCATATCATCTATCACTTAACTCACATAACCCGACTCAATGTGGCCTTTTGTCCCCACTAAAATATTTCCCATTTAAACTCAATCCAATTTTATTTCATATTATAAATTGAAGTATTAAACTGTGCATCTAAATCAATGAGTGTGAATTACTTTTTTCAATAACGGGATAGACACATAAATAGTTTTCCTGTAGCAGTATATATTTTGTCAAAATGATTGTAAAATTTTTTAAACTGAATTATTTTAACTGTAAACAGTCAAAAACTTAAACCACCCGGGAAGATTTCTTATTGTGAGAAGTTTATACATTTATATTTATTAAACTATTAAAACATTGATGGTATTTGATACCAATCATTAGAGAGATTGAGGCCGAGCTAGTAATCAATTGGGTAGACTTGAACAGAATAAAATATTATATCATGCTCTATCTTGCGCTGATCGACTAGTGATATTCCAGAAGTTAAGAACCGAATCCTGCGTCCTTAAAAGCAAGATAAGTCTTAACCGCTGGAGGCATATAACTTATGAATTAAAAACAATAACACCTGATAGCCTGTAGCGCTAATTACCTTTCGAACAGCTCGTAATAATTAAAATAAACGACGATATAGCTGTCCACAGCCATCCGAAGGGACATTATATCACAGCTGCCAAGAGATCATAATTTCATTGTTATTGCTCTCGAGTTCGTGTTTACAATGGAAATTCTTATGACAAACAAAAAATACGAAATGCTAGTTTATGATGCATACGCTTACTTCAAACCTTGGATTCAAACAGTCACCTCAATTTCGTGGCGGTTCAAAAGCTAGAACTAAAATGATGTGAATAAAAAAACAAAAAAAACTTTTTTTTCAACTTCTTATCAAAAAGAAATTGAAAGCGAATTCTTAACTTAAAACAGAAAATTATACTCGAAGCAAAAATTTCAAAGTTGCTTTTTTCACAAGTAGAAAAAACTTTTTAAGGCTTATTAATTTGTCACATTTTACAGTTTTTTATATGACATATCATTCGACCCATTCCAATGATCATTGTGCTATCTGAGTTTCCACAAAAAAAACACCTCTGAATACAAAGTTTTTCTCCATATTTGGAACAATTATCGTTACGCTTGATTTACTGTAATTGTCCTTAATCTTTTTTCCAGGTAAATTAAATCATTTAAATTCCTTAATTGCTCGCTTGACTTATTTCAAACTAACTAATTTTTCTGTGGGTCTTCGGACAAACTTGGTCTAAAGGTAAGAAATACGCTTGAAATGCCAAATTTTCTGTCTGGGAATGAGTTTGGCCAGGTCTTGATTTTTTTTCACGGAAAACTTTCAATATAAAAAAAAATTCGGCCTAATAAATGTCTGCTTAAATTATGTCGGCTCAGTTACCACATCACGGGTACTTCTTGTACTGTGAGCAAATTTCAAGTTAACTGCAATTGTTTTTGATTTCTAATTTTACTAAATCTGATTATTATTTTTTTGTTGTTGCTTAAAAGCTCTATTTGGCATCGATTGCTATTCAATCTTACGTATATTGGCTCAATGACCTTTTTTGCATCTTTTCATGACATCTTTTTTGGGTTAGTTGCCGCTCAATTAGTGTTTCTGAATGCTTTCTGGACTATTTTCTTTAAATTGGACAGCAATCCAGATAAAATTCGAAACTTCTGTAATTTGTTTTTCTAAGTTTTGCTTATTTTTTACTTTGTATCTTTCTTATGATTTTTTATCTGCTAGCTTAAATTTACAAGTGTAAAAGTTATCATCATAAATTTTCTTTAGACTCATTTTTCTCTTTCATATTAATCTGGCTCAGACTAAGAGCAAAAAACAAAAGCGCGAAAACTTGTTCAAATCATCTGCTGTTCTAGACAGCAGTCAAATACGACACTGCTGTAGATGCTTTGGTGCTGGGCGTGCATTGCTGACTGTGGGTGTAGTCTCCATTTTTGTTTTTCTTGTATGGCCCTGCTATGGGCTTCACACATCGGCCACACTTGAAACACTCAGCATGGAAGATTTTACCGTCGTAAGTTCGTAATGACCTGCTTCCTAAAAAGTGGTTCAATGAATGAATCACTTAGAGGAAGTTTCAAAATTTCCGCCTCCCCCTGCAAAACCTGCTACTGATTCAGTTGAAAATGTTCCTCCATTTCAACGAACTTCGGTATTTTCGAACCCGAGCTCTCCCAAAGCACTAAAAAGTCCCTGTTTTTGCCAAAATTTCTGCGCCGCATGCAAAATTTTGAAAAAAACAGGCCAAAAAGGCGTTTTTAGGCACTTTCTGGAAAAAAATTACCAAAAAATTGCGTTTTTTTTTTGGCGCGCGCTCCCCCCTTAAAGTAAGTATATATTGGCGCCAAAGGCGCCTTTAGAAAAATTTTAGGGTCCGTCTGCCAAAATTGGATATCTGAAAATAGTTCAAAGGGGGGACCCTTTGGGTCGGCAGGGGGTCGAATCCCTAAGGGAAAAGGCGTCTGCCCGAGCCCCCCCCCCTAAATCCGCCCCCGCCCCTCCCCCCCTAAATCCGCACCTGCGGACGTTTCAACAGTTTTTGGTTGATATAGTGTTTAGTTTTTGCGGAAAAACACCCAAACCAAAAACAATAGCTTACGATTTCTTACAGTCCCTATATTTATATTTGTCCCAGAACAAACGTGGTAATAGTGGCATGGTTTTCAGTAGATTACAACAGACAAATAATTCAATCGTCAGTTTACTACTTAGTCAATAAACTAGGATATTTGACTTTTTCTTATGAGAAAAAAATTATAAGAGATTTCGTGAACTGCTCTTGAAAAAGAACATTTAGCCTAATAAAAATTTAGGTCCTATAAAAAAGAAAAGAAACGGAAACTTATAGGAAAACAAAAATTGGTCTATAAAAGGTAGATCAAAAAAGCAATTACAGGATACGTATATGCAAATTGCTGGTCAAAGTTTTCGATTGCCAAAATATCTGCCAATAAACAGAATGGATGCCCCCAAAATTTTAGATTATTTGAGAAAAGGACAAGATATAAAACTAAAATTAAAAAATATTTAATAAATTTATAATTAAAAATTCGAGTATACAACACACACACACACGAAAAAAATTGATGGTTTTGGTTTTAAGCCATACATGTGTATGATGAAATTAATCTTTTGTCAAGAAATTAATATTTCATTCTAATCTGTTGCGAGCCAGTGATTTTACATATATATTTGTAAGTTTATAACTTGTAGCATGTATATGTTAACCTCTTGGTTATAATGAAATTTGTTTGTGAAAGAAAAAAACAATGATTTGTTGAAGTACGTAAATGTGTAGTGTCGTAAAAAGGTTAGTTTATTAAGTTTAATTGTAGCCAACTGTTAGGCATCAAATCGAAATCTTACTGCACTGTTCTATTTTAGATCATATCGGACATTAGAGATCGCAAGGTCACGACAGCAGGTCTCCAGACAGAAGGAACAAATTGATAGCACTTACATAAACTCAAAACTGGTTCCTATCTAAAACAAATTGATAGCACTAACATAAACTCAAAACTGGTTCCTATCTCATTCGGGCAACCACAAATAAATTTTAAAGCGTAGATAAAAAAATTTATCAGCTCATTGTTTCTTTTGTTATGGGTTCATGTTACTAATTCAGTTTTAGTTTAAATTGAGTTTTCAGGCAGACTTGCCAAACCTCTCTTTAAGGTTTCTTTTCTCTTGTCATCATGTTACTTGTGCTCTTTTCGATGGATCTTAACTCCCCCCATCTCATCAACTCGGCGTCGCTGTCGTGTTAATTTTCTCGTCGCTGCCTCGCCTTTTCTTCGTTTGCCACGGACGGTTTTCGGTGATATCTCCTTGTCCGTTCCCGACGGTAAATTTTCTCCCCGGCTCGCCGTAATCTTCGCCGGTTCGTTCCTTTCGATTTCCCACTCGCTATCCTCGTCGTCCTCGCTCTCGTCCGCGCTGTATTCTACTATACGGTGTTTCATTGATTTCCGCGCGTTTTCCATCTCTACTTGATCCTTTTAGGCCTTTCTTTTGCACTCTGTGGGTTCACTTGGGCCCGGGGTACTTTTTAGCGGTTTACTAGGATCTGGGGTGCACGCGTCACTTCTATCTTCAATTTGGCTTTCTTCAGCCGCCGATCTAAAAGAAACACCACTTCGCCTTAGTAACGACCCTTTTTCCATTTGCACCGTGTTTAGTTAATTTTTCAATTTTCAATGGTAAACGTTTATACCTTCTCGGGTCCTTTGGGTCCGTTTTTCCAGTCCTTTGGTAGACTGTTATTGAGCTGGTCTTATGCATTTTGAGCCATTCTGGTGCTTCTGGTACATGTCTTGTTTCCTTGGGATCAGCTACCTCCTGAGCCTTGGGATCCGTTTCGGTTAACTCCTCTTCATCAAAAATGATTGGAGTTTTTCTATTCTCCGGGGCGTATAGCAAATTGCTCCTCTTCTCCCAATCTAGGGTTAGCTCTACATCCGGGAGATTGCCCGCCTTGTCTAAACAAGATAACTTCTGGTTAACAACATTGTTCCAATTTAGATTTTTCAATGATGGTTTTTTCGTTAAATTTCGCAGAGCCGTACTCGCTTCTCTTCCATGATAGGCCTCAAAAGGCGTTATCTTAGTCTTAGAATGTGGCACAAAACGTAACGTGCTGAGCGCAAGGGATATCATTACACCAAATTTATGGTTTTTATTTTCCTGGAGATAAGTTAGCACATAATTTTTCATCGACCCAATTGTTCGTTCGACCATTCCCGTCGCGCGATGGTCCTTAACCGGAGATTTAATGAGTTCAGTAACTTCGTAGTTACAGAAAATTTGAATTTCATTCTAGAAAAACCCAGTTGCCTGATCCATATGCAATTTCCTTGAGTATCCATGAGTATTTATGTACTTCCTTTGAACTTCAATACATTCTTAGACTTGTTACTTGAACAGACATACACCGACGGCCAATGCGAAAAAATGTCTTTTGCTACAAGTAGATAATTCTTCCGACCCCTTAGGTAATTGACCGAGCCCCAGAAATCTAATTGGACCAAATCATTCGGTTCCTTAGGCACATAAGTTTCCCCATGTCACTTTTTGGAATATCTGGTTTAAGATTTTCACCTGCTTCTAAGCAGCCTTTGCAGTACTTCGCTGTAGCGGCGATGTTCCTGTGCATTAGTGGTATCCATACATCTTTTGCGGCTGCAAACGTTTTGTCACGCCCATGATGGTTAAAATGTAAACGATTGACTACTGCTGATGACATATCCTTCGGTATGGCCAACCGGCCGTCCATCCACAGGCAATTTTCACGTACGGCAAAGTCATTGTAGTGTTGAGTGTAGTATTGTCCCTGTCTTGTTATGATCTCCTTGGCTCGTGGGTTCTTGTCTCTGATTGCATCTCTGATTGTTTTCATAATCGGGTCTTTTTCTATATTTGCTTCTACCAGTTTCAAACTCAGGACCTCCGGATAATCTATCTTTCTAACGATTTTACCCTCTGATTGTACTATTGAGTAAATCCATTTGTCATTCTGTACAAATGGGTAGGATAACCCGGGAAACTGGTGGGGAAATGAGATAATCGTATTTAACTTTTTAGAATTTGTCTGTTTTTGAGCAACTTTTTCAGGTGGTATTAATTCAATATCCGAATCCGAAATGACACTGGGTGGTTGGTTTAACCGATTGAGAACAACGTTAAGGTTGACATGAGTTAGTTGATGTGTGAACAATGGCGGAAGTTGGTGGGTCATTTTTTCCAGGTGAATTTATCATATTTTTATTTCTCATTTTACTCATATTTGAAGGTTTGCAACTTGAATTTACGGATTGAGAACAACGTCTGATTTTCTTTCTTCGGCAATTGCATATTTCCGCCGGTATGCAAATATCTCGATGCTGATTGGTTAACCGCCAGTTGCATGTAAACACGCCCTCTATTGAGCGTTTGTGCTCACGGTGAATATTTGCATATTCATCTTTTCTTTTATTCCCATTGGATGCAACTGTTTTCGTTATATCGAAACCTGACTGATCGCGCTCTACCGTCGGTTTTGGCCTAATTTTATTCACTTTCTGACCCATAGGCTTCATTTGATCCATAGGATTCAATGCTGCGTTTATCATTTTTATTTTCGCTATTGTAAAGTTTTCATCATAATGACTTGTCTCGGGTGCCTCTGCGGACGGAAACCGAGACAAATAGTCTACCATTCCCATTTTTGACCCCTGTCTATGTTCAACTTTAAAGTCGTACGGCACTCTAATTGATCGTACCATCGAGTTAATTGGCTGAAAAACGTTTTATTTCCCTTCGGTGAAGAATTTAACAATGTAAGTAGTGCCTTGTGATTCGATATAACTGTAAAAAATTGGCCATATATAATTTCTAAAATGTTCCTTGGCCCACACTACCGCGAGTAATTCTAATTCATTGGTAGAGTAATTTTTCTCAGCCGGATTAAGGTATCTAGACGCAAATGAAATCGGGTGCCAAGCGGAGGCGCAATACTGTTCTAATACGGCCCCTAGGCTATCATGGCTAGCATCACAGATAATTCTTGTTTCAACGTGAATGTCGACGTGTCGTAATTCGACAATGTTTTTTACGAGCGACGACTTTATTAGTTGAAACGCATTTTCGCAAGCGGGCGTCTAGACAAAATCGTTACTCTGACTTAGTAATGGTCTTAATGGTGCGCTTACTTCCGCGAGTTTAGGCAAAAAATTATGTAAACTGTGCATTGAACCCATTAATGACTTCAATTGCTTTCGAGATTTTGGGGTTTTCAGGTCCTCTATCGCGTGTGTGTTTCTTACTAGAGGCGCGATGCCATTTTCACCATTTCGATATCCGAGCCACTCGCACTCGGTTTTCGCAAATTCACATTTTCGTAATTTTAACGCGACATTAGAAACGTCCAGCTTTTTCAATTTTTTTTCCACTAACGCAATTAGCTCAATCTTAGTTCCTTTAGAAGCAATTAAAATATCGTCGATGAACGCGTTAGCCTGAGGGTTTTTCTTAAGTAAATTATTAATGACTTTTTGGAATTCCGCCGGCATCGAGGTAAGCCCGTAAAATCCGTTTTGAAAACGATAAGTTCTCGTGGACTTTCCGCCGACTAGTGAAAAATTGCATTGCTCGCATGTCTTTTGTTCTAATGAAACTTGTCCGTATGCATATGTAAAATCCAACGTTGTAATATATACATTCCCCGTTGTTTGATACTTCCGTCTTTTTTCACTGTAATTACTATAGGAGAGACGAAATACTTATTCGAGCACTCTTGTAATTTTACGACACGACCTTCGTCTATCAGCCGATAAAATTCTTTATCTACTTTTTCTTGTAGACTGATAGGCACCCTGCGCCCTTTTTGTTGCATCGGCTTCAAGTTTTCGAAAAATTCAGCTCTTACTCCGGATCTTCCCCATTCTAGTAAATAAGTTTGGGTACAACTTACAGAAATAAGTTTGCAATTCATCATATTCCTCCTCTTCTTGGCTGCTCCCTTCCCCTGTGATTCCCATTACTTTCTTCCTTTGCACCAACTCAAGGCCTAGGGTGCCCATCAGATCACGCCCCAGGATTGACTGATGATTTCCAGATATTACTGACACTTGTGCTGGTGCTGCCCAACCGTTCAACGACATCTTCACTGCTACCTTTCCGAGTATGTTTATTCGGTTGTTATTGTAGTCCAAGAATTCAACTTTTGAAGGTTGTAGCTGAAAATTTGCTTTACCTAATGTTGTTTTTATGTCCGTTATGCTGAAAATTGTCACAGGGGATCCGCTATCTATCCACAACTACATTTTCTTCCCTGACACCTCAACCTGGACTCGGGTCCCAGGGATCTTCAGTTCAGTCTCGTTCTTTTTCCATTTGATGGACCTTACCATGTAATTGTCCGATCCTGACGTCATGGATTCATTTTCCCCGCTTCCCTGCTGATTCACCCAGGACACTGGATCTTCTGCTAAATCATTAACATTCTGCGTGCTCTGATGGTGCTCATTTTCATCTCTGATTAAGCCAACTCGTCCTCGTCCTCTCCTTTGGTTAGTACCCTTCCTAATTCCTCTGCATGTTTGTCCAAAGAGTCCCAGTTTCCGGCACGAGTTGCATGTTGCTCCCTTTGCAGGACAATTTGCTATATGATCAAGAGTAAAATTTGGTGTGTCGCAATTATAACACCTACGGTTATTGCCGCTTCCCCCACTGCTTGATCCTTGGGTGTATCCTCCACGTCCTCCGCGTCCCCGACCTCGGAAATATCCTTGTCCTCTTCTTATATTATTGACCAATTCGTGTTTTATAGATATCGACGGCGCTGTTGAAGCCGGTTTTCCAGTATATGATTTGTATGCGCGCTCACCACGTTCATACGATAATGCGATCTTGTAGACTTCCTCGGGTAACTTTGTTGATCGTGATAATTCTCGTTGGCAATCCGATTCCCGCATGTTCATGATGAAAATATCACGAACATTTTCGGCCGCATTCGCAAAATCCAATCTGTCCGCTAGGGCGCCTAATTCCGCGTGGAATTTCTCGAACGTTTCATTCTCACGCTGTTTTCTTCCGTAGAAAAGTCCCCTTTCATGGGTTACATTACGCTCACGTTGGAAAACATTTTGCATCTCGTCAAGGACCCGTGGGTAACGTTCCGTTTTAACATTCACCGCCGGTTTTTGTGCTTTGAATATCCTTTGCGCTTCGTCTCCAATAAAAAGGTATAGATTAGACTTCAACTTCTTTTCCGCATCGATACGGTTTTTCCCATTTACCTCCTCTGGCCACGCTGCAATAGCCGCCGCATTTAAAGTACGCGCAAAATAGAAATCATTGGGATCAATGACGTATTTTGCTATCATCCCCCAGTGAAATTTAACTATCCACTCCTCCTAGTAAACTGGAGTTTCCGGTGTTCGTGCATCCCAAAATGCTTTTATATTCAGTGGATTTTACCCCCCGCTTTTTTTCTCTGCTGGCTGCGTCATGTTGAAGTACGTAAATGTGTAGTGTCGTAAAAAGGTTAGTTTGTTAAGTTTAATTGTTGGCAACTGTTAGGCATCAAATCGAAATCTTACTGCACTGTTCTATTTCAGATCATATCGGACATTAGAGATCGCAAGGTCACGACAGCAGGTCTCCAAACAGAAGGAACAAATTGATAGCACTTACATAAACTCAAAACTGGTCCCTATCTCAAACAAATTGATAGCACTTACATAAACTCAAAACTGGTCCCTATCTCAGATTAACAATTTGGTCAAATTGCCGTATTTACTTTCCTCCTCGGCTCTTGTAAGTTTTTATGCTTAAGGCTTTGAATAGTTGATTTCACAAAAATGTAGATGAATACAAAATGTTTTCTGCGTTGAGTATTTACCAGGCATGGGCTATATTTCAAAATAAATGAACTTTTTAAAATTAAATTATATTTCGCAAAAATCAGTAAAGGTGCAGTAAAAATTGTGAATCTAGAAAAGATCTTTTTTGCATTCCAAAACTTGATTATAATTCAATTTTTCCCATTTTTTCAGCCAAAACTAGTGTTTTGCTAAAAACTGAGAAAAACCAATGTTATTTTAACACAGAAAAGAAATTATATAAGCCGCTTGGGTTTTTTCGTGAAGCTCGTGACGTTCGAAAATCCATGTAAACACAACATGAAAAAATATGTAAGCATGTAGCAATACAGCACTTGCCGACAATCTTCTGTTTGCAGTAGTCGCACGTCTTGGCGTGCTTCTCCAGGAAGCACTTCTTGCAGACCTTTTTGAATCCGACTGCGAAGAAGGGCTTGCCTGTGAGTCTGGCGTTGCAGGTGTTGCAGAGGAAACAGTGGCCGTGGTAGCTGTTCACGCCGTCACTCACTTTCGTGTCGTAGTATGTCAGTGACTGCAAAAAGTTCAAGAAGTCCGAAAGCTTCGAAAACAAAAGCTATTAAACAGCGTGGGAGAGCCAAAATTGAATTGAGTGTTGAAACATTTTAACGTATTTTTCAGTTTCCAAATAATTTATAATTTCTCTAAGTATTTTTATTGAATAGCTTATAACTCTTATCAATAATATATTAATAGAAAATTTGATGAAATTGTACTTCTGTTTAGTATTTTTAACGACTCTTCAAGAAAATAGAAGGACTTCCATTTACCTCCCCCCCCCCGAGCTAGAATATATAACTATTTGATACTGCGTTCGGGGCGTTGTAATGGGAATTAGACAAACTAGCGAGTAAAACAACTTGGAGGTTGAAAAATTCGAACCACTCAGAATTCTTAATGTTTCCTTTCTCAAATTGGGGCGAACATTTTACCGTACAGTACACTCAGCATTCCACTAAACTTTTTTTAAAAAACCTGCCGCTAAATAAAAATTTGTAGAATTAGAGAAAAAATAATACAGCATCTAATATTGACACTGAATGCTTGTCCCAGGGCAAAACCCTGAATATTTCAAACGCTCTTTATCTGGTCTCCGATAGTTTTGAGAAAAAAAAAGAAAGATAGCTTTTAGATTTCCTAAATTCAACAGCTAAATTAAGATCATTTTTGATTGACTTTGAGTGCGTAATATCTCAGTACACTTCAATAATTAGCGCGTACGCTTCATAGATAAATGATTATAGGTGTTCACAGTTTAGTCAGTAAACAAGGGCATAATGGCATCTCGCAAATCCTTGAACTTAAACAAAGAAGGTCGCAAAAAACAAAAGGGTAGTTTTTTGTTATAAAAAGGTGAAACTGATAACGATACTGATGATGCTGAAAAAGATACTAGAGGACCAACTAAAGCTGCAGGTACCTGTTTGATAATTTTTGACTTTGTTGTACTGATGCGGGATGAAATAGGTAGTTTCAAAAATTCAAATATTGGGCTTAATCCAAAACCTTAATTAGTGCTCTATCAAAATATGAGTAAAAGTTTTAGTGATTTTCGAATTTTCCCAAGACAAAAATTTCTACTTAACATTTTAAGGCGTAGCATTTTATGCACGGAGTCTTTCCACAAACTCTTGCTTCGTTAAAACCCTTGATATCATTTTGAGTTTTTTCGAGAAGAGTCAAAAAGTTTTTAAGAAAAAACGCACAAGAAATCAAAACATTTACTTTTCTGCAGGCAATAACTTTTTTATTAAAAAATTTGGACGTGAGCGCTTTCACAAGAGAGCTTAAACTTTCTTTTTGATTGAACCCAAAATCTAATCTCAAATTGATTTGACTTTTCGGAGGGCCACAACTTTTTGTGTAAAAAAAACTGCGCGTAGCCGATGATGCACGGGATCTTTTCATAACGCATCTCTTTGATTGGAATCAGTATTACCCTCCCAAATCTGAGATATTGATTTCAATCAAAAAGACACGTTCTGAGAAGCGTTATAAGGAAATAAAAAAAAATCCAAAAATTTGGGTCAAAAATTCCCTGACACACTTTTTCATAGACTACAGCAAGTGGGACAATGTAAAAACAGCCCAAAGGATGACGCAGACCCAGGGTTGAGGGCAGACTTTCCATTGATACTACTATTTTTAAAAATCGGTAGAGTAGTTTTTGAGAAAAAAGTAAAATGTTAGAAGAAATTGAAAAAGTTTTCCAAACTGTCTCAAACAAAAAAATTTAAAAAAAAAAAACCCGAACCCATACATTTTCATAATAGCTGTTTTTATCACTGGAACTGATAAAAATTTTGAATTTATTTTTGTTTTTTTTTAACTTACCACACATTGTAAAGTAGAAAGTGATATGTTTTGTCAAAGAGCTTGTTAATTAGACCAATTACTTGAGCTTTATTTTTTTCGAACTAACTCTGAGCTAAATCTAACTGCCGCTTACGCTAGTTATGAATAGAAAACTGGAAAACAGCGCCATAAAAAAACCAGTTAGCCAAAGTATCTGATTTCTAAACCTTTCAGTCTTACTGCAAAATGATTGTATAAAAATCATCTGCTTTTTGAGCTCAAAACTTAGATCTTCTTAGATGGTATAAAAAGCTGCCAGAAACTATAAAACAAATTTTGAAATTGTTTTAAACAAAAACACACACTTTAGCATTTTTTTTCATTTCCTTGTTTTTTTTTAATAGGAGCGCTGCGCAAAAATTGTCTGAAAACAGAAATTCCAGCATTAAAAAAATTTTGTTTCGTTAGGATAGCTGAAACGAGCCAACCTACTTCTTATTTTTTCGTTTCTTTTGTTTTAATGCAAAATCAGGTACCACAAATAAACATCGGAGTGGGTTGAGTGATAATAATTATCAGACTGGGTTGAGTCATTGGACTGGGCTGAGTTAAGACAAAAATTTCGAGCATATTAAGAAGTTTTATTCGGTTTGGATATCTGAAACGAGCCAACTTATATAGAATAATAGAACCCTTTAAATATAAATTGTCAGACTTTTTTGTTTCGACCAGTCAAAATGGGGAGTAATATTGTATTCGGGTGTGTTTTAATTTTGTTTTGTTTTCTACGCAGAATCAGGTACCACAAACAATCATTGAATTGAGTTGAGTGACATATCAAATTAAGGTCCCTTTCAGTCGTGATTCAAACTATATTTAGAAAAATTTCCCAGTGTTGAGAAAAATCGGTTTGAAATTTTTGGTTTTTCTTCTATTTTTGAGCTAGTAAAGCGAGCGAGCAGGCTTGTTTTTGCTTAATTTAAGTCGTTAATGCTTATTATTCTTAAATTAATTTTTACTCGAGTAAAATTAGCTCTAAAACTTCATCAAATTTTCAGAAAATCAGATAATTTCTTTGCAAAAAAAATGAGAACGTTTGTGATTTTTTTTTTGATTTTTTCATGATTTTGTCTGTAGTCATTTTTTAAATAATGTTGTCTGATTTGCTTTTTTTACAATGAAGGTGCGATTTTTTGGTGTGTTTTTTAAAGATTATGGTCGGAAAATTCTGTGCTACTGGGCTATCTTTGTTTGTAATGTATATTATTTTGAAACCTGTTTTAAGTATTTTTTAAAAATTGTTAAGAAATTTAAAGTTTTCGGTGTATCTTTTTTCCTTGAATTACGCTTGTAATACGAGTAAAATTGTCTGATTGATTGCATAATCAGTGACAAGTTGTGTATGGGAACCAATTATGTTTGGACTTTGGTAGTCAGCCTGAAAAATGTCTTAACAATCAAACAACTTGAACGAAAGATAGAAAATTTGAATGTTCTTAAAAAATTTGACATAGGAACAGAGATAAGTCGAGGACCGTCGCAAAAAGCGATTAAGAACCCAGCTAAAAAAACTCATCTCAGAAAAAAACTAGAACACAACTCAAGAACACATCTCAGAAAAAAAAACTAATTGAATCGATGAAATAAAACTAACTTTTCCGCAGCCGAAGCATTTCTTTCCGATCATCTTAGGTGGCGCCATTTTTGGTTCCAATTACTCTGCATCCCTTGGTTGCGGAAACTGCTTTAGTCGTTTCGAAGTAGTTTGAGAGCCTTATTCCCTCTTTTTGAGCAAGTTTCACACGTGCTCGCTGTAAGAATTGTTAACCTATTTGGACGCATGCCGTATTAAACATCTCAAAACAGGGCTATTCAGCTTTTTCCCTAATAGATAAATTTTTGTTCCCACCACAAAATGGGAAGGAATTTTCTGTGTTTTTCTGAATTTTCGTGTTCTCTGTTATTGGACCAAGTGAACAGTCTCCCCCTAAATCAGTAATAATTATCGGTTAAAAGTAATTTATATCAGCCAATCAGATTTGAGCATAGTACATGCAGGCTTTACTCCTTTTAGTTTGGCATTTAGTGTGTTAGGGTTAGGAGGGGGAGAGGGGAAGGGGGAGGAGGGGGAGATTGTTCACTTGGTCTATTTAGGGAGGAGATTGTTCACATGGGCACTGTTTTCTTGTCCTTTGATTTTGCTATTTTTCAAGCAAAATATCCACCTTTCACGAGCCACAATTTATCAATCTATGTTAACAAAATATCACAAAATTTTAAGAAAATGGTTCGAAATAATTAGCTCCAAATTTTATTTTCCTAAATTGAACTTAGGGCGAGTAAATCCGGCGAGTAGCTGATAATGCCAATAATTTACATAGAATGAACATCTTGATAGCTGCAAATTTTACTCTTTGAAACTTCTTTAATAACTTCCCCTGCAAAAAAAGCTCAAATTTAATTTTAATTTTTTTTTTCGTTTTTTTTTCTTCAGAAAAGCCTGAAAAATTGTTGAGGCTCAAATTATCTTTTTCAAGGTTTGAATTTTGATTTTTTTTTCAGTTCCAGTTCATTTCTTTTGTTAGGAGGAAGGCAAACTCAACTATCAAAGAGTGAAATTGTAAGGTTACGAAAAGCGTGATCAACTTCTAGCTTCGAAAATGGAATTTAATTGGGTTAATTTTATCAAAAAAAGTCAATCGTTAAAATAAATTGGGTTAAATTTATCAAAAAATTGTCAATCATAAAAAGTTCCAGATCGTTTTATTTTCTGTTTACTTGCGTTCATTGACTATTTCTTAAATATCTATTCGCCATGTTCTTTTCTATGGAAAGTAACAAACTAATGGGCTTCCTTTGTATTACTGTTAGAACTGTCCAAATTATGTTATGAAAGATCATAACAGAACAGAATCATAACCGTAAATATGTCTTATAAAACGAAATCCTTTCAAAATTGTTACTTAGAGGCATGCGCAATTTGGAATGATTACAGAAAACATAATAAATGAACAATAATTCGAAAAAACAATGCTGTCTGAAAAAGTATGTAAAATTTTAGGAGAAAAACCATTAGTTAATTAATATGAATAGTAAACTGGTCGTAAACTGTTAAAAAGGAATAAGATGTTATTTCTTTGATACCGTGATTACAATTACTACTGGTTTTATGTTTAGAATGTCAAAAATAATGCAAATATATATATATATATATATATATATATATATATATATTCATTTTAAATTGTTTCTTTTAAAGCAATTTGGTTTTTAAAAGTAAGCTATAAATCATAATGTCAAACAAATGGTTACACCGTCAAACTATTGTTGTGTAGCAAAACAGTAGAAGAGCCCTACCGTCTCTTACCAAAATTTGACGGTATGATGGTTTTCAACTTAACTCAAGCTCCTACCACCTAACAAACAGGTTTTTTGTTATTTGAGTGCGTCTGAAAAACATCTACAATTCAAAAAAATTTTGAAACTTTTGCATTGAAAAGCTAAACATCTTGGGTACCACTCGAAAAAATTTTGAATTTTTTTAAAATAAAATGGCAAAAAGTTGAAAAAAGCAGGTTGAGATGTTTCTGCTTAAACTTAAATCTAATTGGCATTTTATTTCAGATTCTCTTTTCTTATTTGAGTAGGTTTTCAGTCCCTGTATGTTTTGTGATTGAGAGAAAAAGTTGAGAAGGCAGCCAAAATTTCTAGCTTCAAGACTAATTTACGCAATGGCAACAAAAACTCTCAGCGCAGATATCAAGTTATCAAGAGTTATCAAGATATCATAAAATGAAGATCAAAAATTTGGTGTAAAAAATTTTTTCAAATGCGACCGACTTAAGTAAAATTTGAAGGGTTTGAAAATTGCCCATTCGGTTAGGTTCGAAACAGTTATATGAGTTTTTGCTTATAATACTCAATTTTTGAAGTGCGAAGTAGTTAGGTTGATAATTTTGTTTTAAAATTGTTCTGGATTGAATTGAGGGCAGCTACTCGGGAATATTGACTCCTCTGTAGTCCTAAGTATACTCATTAGCCATTGAATGGCCATCACTGAGAGTTAGTTTCAACAAAAAGCAACATACTTTAACAGTAGCAGTTTACCTAACTGCCGCTGCCCACTTGTCGAATCCCAGCTTTTTGTAGTAATCGCCGGCATTAATCCTTCCTCTCACGTCATACGATACACCGCTAAAAATATTTTGGCACTGAAAAGGCAAGGCAACATCGGGAGAGCCCATTTTGCCCCAAATAATTTTCAAAGCAATTTTCAGGAGATCAAAAGTGTCCTATCTCTGCAAAACTGTCGTGTGATCCCCAATCTTTGCATTTGTACGCTTTTCAATGATGGAAATTTACTGGGCAAAGCAAGCAGTACACGTGTGACGTCGAAAGACTGTAGTTCATTTGTTTAATCGTTGGTGATATATTGGACGCATGAGATCCAAGACATCGCGCTGGCAATAAGCAGTACAAACATCAGCCCGGTGGTGAAAAACATCTAATCAACCTCAAGCTTCTGAGAAAACGTGTGCGACAATTTCAACCCGATATTTTCAACAGTAGGTATGAAAAGACTTGAAACACAGAATTAAAAGAAAACCAAAAAAACTGCACAGGCTCGAGAAAATTATTGAAGTCGTAAGAAATGCATACACTATTACACTGATGCATTTTTTCTAATATTTGCATTAAAATGACGGAAAAAAAAATCTTATACAAGCTAAACTAAATCCACTCCAAAATAATATAAATTTTCTCATATGGGACTTTGTAAGCCCAGGTCAATAATTCCGAAAATAGGCACGGTAACTGAACAATTGCTCTAGAGTTGCAAACCCATCTATTATAAGTATTTATACCACATTGTTTCGGTTCCAGAAAATGTTGTAAGCCATTGATACTCAAATAGAATTATCTCAAAACATACGAATATATAGAAAAACAAATGAAAAGATGTTTG
Source organism: Symsagittifera roscoffensis (assembly GCF_963678635.1). Taxonomy (NCBI): domain Eukaryota; kingdom Metazoa; phylum Xenacoelomorpha; order Acoela; family Convolutidae; genus Symsagittifera; species Symsagittifera roscoffensis. Next base: position 19,302,503 of record NC_087067.1, read on the forward strand.
ATTTTAGAAAAGGTGTTTGTTTATTTTGTTGTTAATTTTGATACAGACACGGAAATGATGGATTTAATTAGCTCATTTTTCAGCAGAAACTCAATCGCATCAAATCAGAACACATCAGATCTGTTTTTTAAGGTTCCCTACCCGATCGCTCGTCATCATAAAATACTTGATTGCATTTATTGCTCTTTGCAAATACCTTTGATAAAATTTCTACGCAATACAGCTCTAACAATGAAAAATTTTACCTCATATTTTAGAAAAGAAAAAATTTGAATGATTGAAAACAAAAAAACATAACAAAAAAATCAGCTCAATTCACAAAATTCAAAAATGTATGCGGTTTGATTTGAATCGCTGAACATATGGAAAAGATTCGGAGTGCAGTATGAGCGATGTATGAGCAAAAAAGGGCTGGAGACAAAATGTTTCAGATTCTTTAGAGTTTCATTACCAGTGAGGAAAACTGTGAGTTCAGAGCATTCAATAAAGGTATACAGAAAAGGATTAAAACCAATAGTTTAATTTGCTGTTGTGTTAAGTAGAACAGCAAGCATGATTTTTTACAAGTTGAAAACGTATAAATTGAGAACTTTTGTAGAAATAAACACCGCAAAAAACCTCAAATTGTCTCTATAAACAATATTCAATCCAAACTGGAGACTAGAAAAAATTCAACTACATAGAAAGAATCGCTAAAAGAAGGACTTGTTTCAACAAGGTGAGCATTAGGTACATTTTTTGAAAACGATCAATCTCTGGGGTTTCAAATCAGACTTCTGATCTAAAAATTGAAACAATTTTTCTATAACTATCCAAATATTTTTCATCACAGAGCAATTTAAAAATTTAGATATCATGTTTCTCAGCAATTGCATTCTGGGCTGATTGGATTATTCTAATATAGCTTGGTTCAAAAATTTTTAGGCTAGTTGTTGTTATTCCAGAGCTAAGGTCAGTTTCTGTTTATAAAAAAAACTATTAAAGTTTTCAAAACAAAGTTTTATATTATCAGAATGAGTAAATATTTCCAGCTATTTTGGTTTCTGAGGAGACCGTAGGCAAAATTCGAACTATTTTAAAACTATTTTTCAAACTATGTCAATAATAAATAATTCAGCTCAATTTATTTGCAAAATTAATTCGATAACAACCGATAATGATTTTTCTTTTTATTCAGCTTTTGATTGTCTTGCTGGGACTCCCACATCCTTTTGTTTGATTCTATGCGATGCCAATCTTTTTCATTTGTACTTGAAGATCTGATATTGATTTTAATACCCTATTTGTACTGGTTTCTTCAATTTTTTCCGATTCTTCCATTTTCAAATATTGTTCATCTGAAGTGTTTTTCCATCGAGCAATAACACACATGGGCACTAAGCCGACAAGTTCCAAGATTAGGCATACATAGAGCAGAAAATATCCCCAGGAATATTTGCAGCCATGCTCTTCATTTCTATAGTCTTTTTCGAGCCAATAAGTAGTAATTGAGCATGATGCAACGACCATAATGATTTGCAGCAAAAAAAGAGCTGCCGAGGTTTTTCGGAGAGAAACACGGTTCGTCTTCGATGTAAAGACGCATTGGATTATTTCGACGACAACGATAGAGAGCGCTTCAAAAATTGTAAAATAAACCATAATTTTGGCTTTTTCACTCCAGCTGAGTCCGCATGCTCGGCAATTATAATAATAAATGAATGAGTGATCACTTTCTAAATAAATGTCCAAAGCAGTAGTTGATATTTCAAATGAAAGTGTAATGGGTCTCCATGATTGAAGGTAATTCAAAACGTTAGTTCCGATCACCATACATTCGCTATCCACATAACTATTATATTTGACACAATGAGACCAGTAATTTACCCGAACCATATCGACATTGGCAAATTTGCATTCCATGAAATAAAAGCTTTGTAAATTTGTGATAAATAAGAGTAAAACACAGACACTGATTAAGATAACCAGAATAGTCATATGGCTGAAGAAAAACTTAAAACGGCTAGCCATATTTTTTTAAATTTCAAATCCGGTTGCAAAGCTTTGTAGATTTTTTGACGCACAAATTTTCGTATCAAGTTTGGGAGTTTCACAATTGAACATTTACAAAAATTTTTCAATTACATTTTTTTTCGAATTGGGAAATGATTCATGAAACTTCCATACAAGAGATATCAACTTGACTCAGCAAAAACACACTTACAAATAAAATTTACCAATATCCAACCTTTATATTACGGCTTGCAAATTGTCTATAGCAAGCTTCAAATGATGCTAATATCGACACAATAGATCACAATAGATATGGGCCAACAAAAATTGATTGTTTTCAAAGTGTTTCTCATTTATTCAAATTTGATTGGAAGCATTTTAATTTCGCATGTTTTTCCCCACATAAAATCAAGTAGGACATACAGATTCGCAGGCCTGGTCTCTCTTTTATTTAAACCTTTTTAAATGCGAATCGAGGATGAAAGAATTGTAACATGATGTCGATCGATTTTTCCGTCCGATTGTTTTTTCGAACTTTTTGAGCTCTTGCACTCAGAGGGGAGGATCTAGGATTTTCTCTGGGGGGGGGGGGGGGGGGGGGGGGGGGTATGGTTTTAAAATTTCGAAAATTTTGTCGACCATTTTTTAGGTCGACCAAATTGATTTTCTGAGCGCTCCTAAATCACTATAAAGACCCTATTTTGACCAAATTTTCTGTGCGGCAGGCAAAATTTTGAAAAAAAGGCCAAAAAAAGCGTTTTTAGGCAATTTTTTTGCAATTTTTTTGCAAATTTTTAGGGTCCGTCAGGCGCCTTTAGAAAATTTTTAGGGTCCGTCACCAAAAAATCAATATCTCAAAAAAGTAAAAAAGGTAGTTTTGGGCCGGCAGCGAGTCAAATTCCTGAGGGGGGAGGGGGGGCATCCGCTCCCCCCCCCCCTAAATCCGCCCCTGCTTGCACTACTGAATCCCTAGAATGTCTATAGCTGGCAAATTTTTTGCACAACAAGTTCTGAGCCGTTTTTGGAAGATTTTAATCGAAATAACTATCTCAAAATTAGTATTCACGATGAAGGAAACATTTGAAAACGTTTCAGCTTTCAGCATTGGTCCAGTCGGGAATCGCAATAAAACCAAAGAACGAACCTTGTGACAAAAATGTCAGTCCAGAGTTGAAATGGGTCTATAACTCCCACCCTCGGCAAGCTTTTGTTCATAATTATTGTACATTGGATATCAAGAACGACTATGGGTTGCCAATTGCAATCATTTTTAAGAAGCAGAAACCATAAAAAAGTTTCTAAAAATTGGATCATCTAATGAAACCAAACCATTGAGTTTACTCATTCTAGCGGATCATCTGAATAAGCAATTTAACGATAACATGGGCTTTTTTGTCAGTTTGTTACAAGAAATTTTGCAACCAACAAAGCGATAGCGGTACTGTAGGTTTCAACCTGATTTTTTATCTACGAAAGTCTAAAAGCCACCCAAAGCCGCAAGCAAACGTCCAATGCAATGGTGTTAAATCTCATTCTCGTTTAATCGAAATTTGAGCTGAAAAAACAAGCGAAACATACCTCACGCACGGTCGAAACATACCGATTGTCCCGCTTTACTTCGGAGTCAGAAAGAAAAATTTCTTTCAAATTTGAACATATGTTTTTTTAAACATTTTTGACTCAAGTTGCATACCACTTATCCAAAAGATGAGGAAAAAAGCTAAAAAATAGTTAATAGCATTGCAACTACATCTCTTTAAAGCATTTAAATTACAAATAACTCAAATCATTTCATTCTGATAAAAAAGCATCATATGATGTTACCCAAAAAGCATATATTATAACGTTTAAATTTGGATAGCTCATGTTGTTCCAAAGTCGAAACCTACCCCAATTCGGTCGAGATGGTCAAAACACACCAACTTTTGCTCGAGTCGGTTGAAACATAAAGTGAAAACCTGGACTGTGGTAACAAAAAAGACAAAAAAGCTCACTAAACGCAATAATTGACCGTAAAAAACGTAGAGATAATCATTTTTTTAAAATTTTTTTGAAGGTAACTGGTCCGCATAATATGCTTCTAGCATTAAATTTATAATTTCATGCCAATTTTTTTTCCTCCAAATGAAATTGATGCGAGAATGCGACAGTTGAGCTACAAGCATTAGCCTCTTCTGGTCTAAAAATAAGTGTCGTTCGAGGTAATTGCAGAGGCAGAGTACTGTATAAACGTTTAATTTATCATTGACTTCACTTCAGTAAAAATCAGGATAAGACATCAAAGTTTTAATTAAGTAATATGGGGTCAAAGAACTTTAATTGGCAAAATGATTTGTGTATGGTTTGAATACGATTAGACATGAAAAAATGTTGAAACAGGGAAAAACATATGGGTAATAAGGATAGCTAGTTACTATGCAAGTAGCACAGAAAGTTCCGACCAACGTCTTAAGAAATACAACTATTTTTTTTTCAAATTAGGTTCATTTTTTTGGCGTAGTGTCATAAATTGATCTTAACGAAAAACTACAGCTTAGATTTTTTAAACAGTTTAAGTAAAAGACGCAAATTGGAAAACAATTTTTGTAGAAAGATGACTAGAAAATCAAAACTAACCAACAAAAACTTTTTCAATTTTTTGCAGTTTTTGAATTTTTAAAAAAAAATTTTCAAGTTCCAAAAAAGCGCTATAATACTAAAAAACACTTTTCTCGAGTAAAATTAAGTTTTTACGGCATAAATTCAGCCATTGTAAGCTTTTAAGCAATTAAAATAAGCTATTTCAAGCTTATTTATTCACTCGAATTAGGATAAAAAATCAAAAATTTCAAACCGGTTTTTCTCGACACTGGGAAAACCTATTTTCCACCCCGTCCGATGCCGATGATTAATTGTAGTACCTGATTTTGAAAACTAAAAAGAAAATTCAAAAACTACCCAATACAAAGTTCCTCCCCATTTTCAATGGTCGGAACAAGAATTGAGTGTATAATCTAAAAATTTGACCTAAGAAAAAATCTGGCAAAACTGATCATATATTTTTAAATAAATCAATCTCTTTTCATTACTAACAATATTGGATTTAAAGACAAACAAAAATAATATTAGATCAAAAGAGTAATTAATCTTTGAAACATTTTCAGCGTTTGGTGGTTTGATGACAAACTGTTCGACTCAGGAAATGATTTGAGAACTTATAAGATATAACTAATGCTATGAATACTAAAGCCAGAGTAAACGGAGAATTTTTTATTTTTAACCAATTTTTTGTCCCTATAGAAACTACGCTAAACATAAAACTACACTAAACAGACCAAGAAAAGTTAAGGGTGACATAAATTTTAGCAAATAGATAAAAAAAGTTTACATAAAAATGAGAAATCGGGAAATTAACGACCTTCATCCAATATAATTTTGCATAGCAAAATTAGCTAAAGATTGAAATTTTCACATAATTAAAACTAATTAGGCGTGGAAAAGGAAAAAATAATCTTATATGGTTTTTGTTTCAAACGCAATAGTGAAAACTCTGAAAAACTTATATTTTGTTTGCTGTGAAAAAAAATGTTGTTTTTCTCGACTATCTTCCAATGTAAAGGTTACTCAAACTCTTCATAATCAAAAACAATCATAAAGTAGCAAAAAACTTCCGCAAACAACTGTACAATGCTGATGATAGAAACCTAATGCAATCTCTCAAAAATCTTAACTACAAAAAATCTCTGAAAGTTCTTTAACAAATGTTCTGCCACCCAATTCTGCAAAATTTACGGATCTTTAAAAAAAAATCAAGAAATATACAGCTTCCTCCATTTCCAAAAACAATATGAGAACTTGACATTATTAGCCCTTAGGCAACAACAAATGATGGGTAAAAATTTTTATTGAACGCAAACCCAAAAATTGGGCGAACATTTTTTCCTCCCGAAACCGACTACTTTATTTGCAAAAAAATCCACATGATTGTACGATGGTACATTCCGTACAGCTCTGAGACCCCTTTGATTTTTTTAAAATGTTTTGGGTAATTTTCAGCCTCTAAATTCCTGTATGTTGGATTGATTTATTGACCGGAAAAAAAAAGGAAAATCCTTACATTTACATCTTGCGTGTTTTGAAGCGGAAATGCCACGAAAACTTACCTTAGAACTTCAACCGCAAATTTTAAGTTTGAATTGTGAAACTGGATTTTTGGCAGCTGTAAAAACCAAGTTCCCTTCTGATCTGCAGTTTAATTGCAATTTCTATTTTCTGTTTTACTCAAACAATATTCAAGAAATTCACTTATTTGGATAATTCATGCAATATCGCAAGTCTGCTGCCATGCAAAAAAAGGCCAGAAAATTTTTTAGTTTTTTTTTTGAAAAACTTGCCAGAAGTAGTGTTGTCCAACAGCTATCAATTACCTACCCAAGGATCAAAATTTTACTGTAGTATTTTGAAGATTTGTTGATAAATAAAAGTGAAGTTGAACTTTGGAACTTTTTTGAAGCCCACATGATCTCCGAACAACTAAAACAAGCGAAAGTTGGCTCTCAATCTGGAACTGTCAAGTTGGTGGAGTCAAGCCATCTTCGTGTGCCTTGGCTAAGAACTAAAATCTCTAGAAAAATTTTTCAATGTTTCTTTCTTTGATTAGAACAGGGTGAGCCACAAATGCTCGAAAAAATCAATTGGAAACAGTTTCCGAAAAATTAAAACAGAAAATTTCGAAGAGTTAAGTGCAATAATTGATAGACTCAAATCTCTTTTTTTAACAAGGGGACATCAATCTGGGGACATATTGAACCATTATAGGCTTAGTTTGTCAATTTTGTTTTGCAAAAACAGAGCCTTTTTGAAAATAATATCATGATAAAACGTTGATTTCAGTTTTGATCATTAAATTTTTTGCTCTATAAATTTTATAAACTTTTCAGTTCAAAATTTTCTCTGATCAGACATTCCGTTTTTCTTTTGTTTGTATATGATGAATATTCCCTGAATAATTTATTCAACTTGTTTTTAATTCTACAAACACACGCGACAAAATACATTCGAAACTACTTTTTTTCTATGCTTTTTTATCTGTATGCTGTTTGAAACAACCGCAAGTTAAATTGTCTTTTTCTTTAATACGGACTAAAATTGGACAACACAGCCTGTTGAATGCTTGCTTCTGATTGGCTGAAAATTTCCACCTGGAGCCAAATGTTCTTAGATAAAATTTTGAGCTGCTCAAGTTTATTCCATGTTTTGTGAGTTTAAGCTCGGAAAAATATATAAAAATGTTGAATTAACGTATATATTGCGGAACTCCGTTATGAAAAGAACAAAATGCCTGAGCAGAATCTACTGAGAAACCATGGAATCCTGAAAAGGTTTGTGGAACTGGTTTTTACATCCATATTCGCTTGTTTTTGGGCAATTCTGAGCAGTACAGTGTTTTAGCTATTTGCTTGTGAAAATCGAAACAGCCGAGAATATTAAAAAAAAACAAATAGGGAGGTTACCTAAAAATTTGATTTTGTTCTGTTGTGCAACCCGCTTACAGCTCCCAAAATGCAGTTTGGCCTAATGTCATCTACCCTAAACAGAATAATTAAAAAACAAAACCTCCTTATCAAATTAGAAATGAAACTGTGTGATAACTTTGCTTGCGCTCTGTATATAATTTTAAGCTATGGTTGGTTTAAAAAATCAATTTAAAACGGATTTCGATATACGAATGACCTTTTGTGCTGCGCAAGTTTCATCTTTCTAACAAGTAGCCCCCCCCCCCCCCCCAATTCGCCCCCAATTACAAAAGGGGGGGGGAGAATTGTTAAGTAGGTTCAGCTATCAAATTACTAGCAAATTATTCAAACTTTCAGCCAATCAGAATGCAGCAAATTTTGAAACCGAGAAAGTTCTAATTGTCAACAGCTGTTATTTTTAGCAAATAAGCACGTAAAATGAGCTTTAGGGAAGAAATATTGCCTTGTTTGGATGACATCGATTTATGCCTACTAAAATTAAAACAACCTTACTTAATTCCTCGTTGTCCTCGGTGTTCAGAATGCCAAACAAATTTGTTGTGGACTAAGTATAAAAAAACAAAGGATGGATATTCTTGGAAATGTCAAAATACGAAATGTTCCCGGCGTTTGTCAATTTCCATTATAAAAAGAAGTTTCTTTGAAAATACTAAAAATTCTTAAGTTGGATTCACGTTATTTATTTATGGAGTATCCAGACGTCAAAAAAGCAGGTAAAACTCCAAACTCGATTATCTGAGCCACCTTGTCAACGCATTCGCCTCCTTGCGAGAAATTTGTGCCCAATTTTTACTCAAAAACTCAATTAGGCTTAGTGGGCATATTGTTATCGTTCAAATCGAAAAAAGTTGCTTTTCTCACTAGACTAAACATCATCGTGGACGAGCCCCCGAACGCCCCTTCTTAGGTTTTTGGAATAGTTGACACTAGTTTCAAGCCGGCGATTGGTTACAAGGAGATTGTGGACCGACGAAAATTTGCAACCTATCATCGAACAAGTTGTCGAAAAAGAAGCTGTCATTCACTCTGACGAATGGCTGGCTTACAGTCAGTTAAAATTGTGGTTTCAATCACAAAACTGTCAATCATTCCCTCCATTTTGTTGAGCGATCACTGGTGTGCACACAGAAAATGTAGAATCTTATAGGAATACAAAAAAAACTGCAAAAAAATGTTAGGGTGTTCCCGCGTAATGTTACACTGGTACTTGCAAGAATTTATGTGGAGAAACCGTTATAATAAAAACAACAACTGTTTTATTAATATCTGTGATCATATCCATCAATTGTACCCGTTTGATAATTGAATTTGATGATAAAGAGTTTTTAATTATAGGGAGAAGATTCTTAAGTAGGTACCATAGGGGGGAGGAAATTGTTAAGTAGGTTCGTAGTTTTGTTGATCCGGCTGTCGAAGAATGTGAATATATATGCTGTTATTTATTCAGACCGTTTTCAGAAAAACTGAATGCGTATTGGCATCAATCCGTCCCATCAAATGCGTATGGGCATCAATCCGGCCCATCAAATGCGTATGGGCATCGATCCAAGCGATATATGCTTGCACTAGACCAAAGTGTGCGGCTTGGCTGCTGGAATAATACTTTGATATTTTGTTTCAAAACGCGAATTATTGATGCGTGGCTTGTTCGAAATGTACGAAATATTATGCGCGAAAGTTCCAAAAATTGAATTGAGGCAAGCTAATTGGTTTTATAAATTCCATAAACAACCCAAATTTTACCACTTTGATATCACCAGCCTAGAATTCATAGCTTGTCAATATTTCTCTTACCACAAACTATGCAAGACTAATTACTGGGCTCTATTTTTATGCGCAAAGATCTGATTTGGCGAAAAAAACTCGTGGGCGAAGGACCGGAAACAAAATCAGCTGAAAGTCAATTTTTAAAAAGGAGCAATTGCTAGTCATTTAAAATGAATTAAATGAAGCAATATTTTGTTTCTTTCATAACGAAGCCCTTAAAATATAAAATTGGTTCCAATTTCGGCGGTGATCAGTGACAATTTGAAAATTTTGCATATTTCTGCCGTTTTTATATTCGGTTAATATCAATACTCAGTCCCCGGAAATGTTAACTTTCTTTCCAAATTTTAGATTACTGAAACCTGATTGACTGTTTTTTATTTTCGCGCATTCGGTCCTTCGCGTATGAGAGACTCCACTTAAATAATGGGCAGTCGGACCTTCAAGGCTTTGCTCTGATACGAGCAGTTTTGTTGAATCGATTGCGGAATTCACAGGCAAACTGGGAAATCCAGTGGTTAAAAGGACAAAAAGAAGGACAAAACTATGGTATCAATTGGCAAATTGTGGAATCTAGTGACGTTTTGTGGAATTCGCGTCGACGGCTAAAATGCGCTTGCTTTGCGAGCGAGTTTCAAAGAAAATGAAGTGTTTTTCAGCCTCATTCATTTGGTATTGCGTTCAATTGACAAGTGCGTTTGAATTACTTAAGTCGTTTTAGTATACTTGAAGGCAAAGTTTTGTTCATAAAACCGAGCTTAGATGAATGAAAATGATAAAGTGTGGATGGGGGTTTGGACGTGACCAACTGATGGGCCCTTGACTCTTTTGACTTTTTTTATAAACTATTTTACGATGTCAATTTTTTGGTCGATGCACTCTAAATACTTTCAAAAGGTGCCTTAGGAGACAATATCAATTAATTTTGAACAATTTTTTTTTAAATGTGCTGAAAAGTGTCATTTTTGCACCGTTTTTTTTCTGAAACTCTTGCCTGCTAAAGTGGATTTTTTTTATAGGGAGAGCTCCGAATATCAATTGTGATCACCTATAGTTTCCTCGATCAGCTCCTACGGAGGATGTTAACTTGGTTCAAATTTCAAATTTACTTTTGTCAAATGTTTATCGATCAGCAACATATTCACTGGAAGTCTGATTGCAACGGACCATTGAATCTCATTAAATTTAAAAAAGTCTAAATGTTGCCTTGAATATATTAAGCTTAGCAAAAATGCATTTTCTTTGTGATTATGTCAAATGTTGAATTTTATTATACTGCTGTTCCCTCCATACTCCCGTCCGAATCATTAGAATGAATGCTATCTCGTCTCTTCCTATCTTCTTCTTGACTTTGAACTCTGATCGTTTTCAGACTCGAATTCTTCTGACTTGGTTTCGGGGATGGCAACATAATAGTTGCTCGCTTGTCGCGAGAATCATCCGAGCGATCCATCTCGTATAACTCATCGCCATCCTCAGTCCGAAGCAATACAATACACATGGGCACTAAGCCGACAAGTTCGAGAAGCAGACAGACGTATAGCAGAAAGTACCCCCACGAATAATGACAGTCAAAGTTCTTGTTGTAATACCATTCAAGCCAAAATGTCGTTACAGTACAAGAACCGATTAGCAGAATCATTTGAAAGAGTAAGAAAAACGCAAACGTTTTTCGTCTTGGAACGCATTTTTTCAGATGTTGACATCCACTCATGATCATGAGAAATATCAGGAAAACGAGAGCTTCCAGAATTGTAAATAAAACGGAGAATTTAGAAGCATCATTCCAATTAAAATATTGGTAATTTTGCTCCATAAAAATGTTTTCGGGTACTTCGGGTAATTCTGAAGGCAAAGTGAAAAGATATGGCCACATGTTCATCCCAATAAAATAGCATTTTTTACCCGCATTTGCTATGTTTGTGTAGCAGTTAGACCAATAATTTACCTGCAAATAATCAACTTGATTATTCTGGCAATGCAAAAGGTAAGGGGTCTGCAAGTTGGCTACTGCTAATAAGACACATACACACACCAGAATAACTAAACTAGTTATATAACTCATGTATACTTTGGTCTTGCTATTCATCTTGAATTGGCTTTTGATCAGAAATTGAGAAAGTCACGACATAAGGTTGAGTTTGGGGAGTTTTTGGTTCGTGGGATTTTGATGGTATCAAGGAATTTGAAAACAAAGGGTTCAATTTCATTGTCTTAGTTTCCTTGCTCAAACAGATCTAGTTTTATATTGTTTAGGACCCTGAGAAACGTCAGGTTGATTCGTCAACTTAACTTGGGCTCTAAAACTGTCGACCTTAAAACTAAACTTAGAAACAAATACAATATAGACATGCATTGATGGTACACGGTGAAATGCGTATTTATATAGAAAGTCAGAATAAAGGTATCAAGTTTTCCCTAATCAAGGAACAAGCCAGCGCTTTTAAACAGCTTAATTTGTTTTGGAATTTCTCGCGCAGTCAATTAGCGAAACAATACACCGAAAAAAAATATTAACTAATGAATAGAATATCAAATGAGCCGCAAATTACAAAAATAAAGGTGTTCCTAAAAATTTTATCAAAAAAATTAGTATGGCTTCTGATAATGCAAGCAAAAGGAGCATTACGTTTTTTCTTGCACTACTTGGTAAAATTGGCTCTGACCAATTTCTAAATCACTGTAAATTCAGATCTATGTGAATGAAAAATTTCGTCACGTGTTCTGACCTCAAACTGTTCAGTCAATCATGAATTTTGAAGTTTTCACACATGAGTTCGTCTGAAGAAAATTACCATTCAGCTGACGAGCCGAAAAGAAGCAACCTCAAACATTCTCGACATCACTCGGCTGATCAAAATCACGGACGACGTAGACGAAAACGAAGAGTTAGAATGCAAGGCCCGACGCCGGAGAAAAAACCAAAAAGCAGCAAACATCATCATTCGAAAGCAAAACGGACTGTAATTCCTGATACTGAAGAATCGTCGCCTGTTTTGGATAAGACTTCATCTTCAGGCGGTGATGATATTTTGCATAAGAAAACATACCGGGCGTTGTACATTATTGGAATGATAACTGCCGTGATAGCTATTGCATTCATAGCTGTAGGGTTCAGCCATCAAGCGGCTACGTGTAAATTTGGCAGTGTTGATTTGACGGATGATGTTATGGAAAGCATTTTCCAGGTAAGGTTTTGACACCTTAAGTGACTGGTGAAAAAGATGGTTTCAAATGATGGATGAAAAAAAACTTCAAAAAACATTTTAAAACAAAATGGTATCAATTAAGCACCTAAGTATATCAATAACCGAGAGGCACATTTAAATAGTATATGCTCGATTTGAGATTTTTTATATGATTTTAGACTCTGAAAACCAACCATTTTTTGATTTTAAATAGCGTGTAAGATAACCAATGAACGTCTCCAAGTATAAAAGCGACATGGCATTGAATCAAAAAAAAATTTAATCGACTTTTGAGGAAATGTCAACCATAAAAATTGAAGTGCCGATTTTATCTGGTCCCAGACTTACTCAGTAAAAGATAAATACGTTGAGCCAGAAGGCCATGGAAGAGCTCAAACTCGTTTCTTCGCAAATATTGTTCACTTCGTCCGGCAGTAAGAGGTGTTGCATTATCTTGTTAAAAACCCCAATTTCGTTTTGTCGCATAAATGGCATTACTTCGGGTCTCATTTATGAACCTTTTGTTCTTAGATTTTCCTTCAAGGAAAATTAATTTACTTAGAAATTGTTCAATATTGCCAGCCCAGACCATAATTCCTGTTTTTTTTTCAGCAATCATTTTGTGTAGCATTCATTTTTTGTTATTTTTTTGTGGCAATCGCAAAACTTATGACCATCATTGCTATGGAGGCAGAATCGAGTTTTATTGCCATAAAAAACTTCTTTCCATTGGCTTTTCCAGCTAAAGTTTTGATGGCAAAAATTCTCTGTAATTTTTTGCTATTTTTGGACATTCTTTGATGTTTTAGCGATCTACATCATCAGAAACCATCTTTTGTAGATTTCGCTAATAATTTTTGGCTTATGTCCCAAGAAGTTCCAGTTTCGACTGCTGTCAAAAATGAGTCTGCGCAAAAATCTCGATCAATTTGTCTTTTTTCGCGATCTATGGTTTTTTCGTGACGCCCCCTCACTGTTTGGTCGGCAAGAGTGCCAGTTTGAACAAATTGTTGATTTGACTGTTTTTTATTTTTTGACGACGATTGAAAACCTAAGTGCAGATGAGGAAAACTAGCATTTTCAGACCCGGACTAAATTGTTAAGTCGAAAATTAATTTTTTCAATGATATTAACTGTGATGATTTGCTCATGAGCAATGTAAAACTTTGCTCCATTTTGAAGTGAATTTTGATGAAAGCGGGCATTGACATTAAGCATTTTCAACAGCAAAAAAACTTGATTTTGGGCTGATTATCTCACTAGTGTGATTGTGTTTTTCTCTTCAGTCTAATTTGGAGACAAAAAGTAGCGCAACTAGAAAACTTAAACCTTGTTTAAAGAAAAATTAAAACAACAATCTAAAAAGAATGAGGCACTATGCTCTCAAAAATTTGCAGTGCATAAATTCGCCCTTCACTGCAAAGATTTTATAAGTTTTTTAACCCCTTCATGGTTAAAAGATTTCCAAGGTCTCTGTCCAAAATATAGTAAAGTCTTGAGATTTTCTTGGCGAATTTTTTATTTCATGATATCCACTCTCAAATAGGTTTGAATCAAGAATTTGAGAAAGCTGAGGCAACACCGGAATTGCATTTTTTTTCTTCTAAAAGTTGCTATGTACTTCGGCTCAATGGAATGGATAAAATCTTGCTGAATGGCGATAACTCGTAGTGTAACACGCAAAAAATGGTTACATTATCTATAAACTTTGATTGCAAAGTGCTGCTGCGGTGAAAACTGCACCAGTTTGCATTTTAACAACTCCCACCAACTTGCTAACTGGTGCAGTTTTCACCGCAGCAGCACTTTGCAATCAAAGTTTATAGATAATGTTACCATTTTTTGCGTGTTACACTACGAGTTATCGCCATTCAGCAAGATTTTATCCATTCCATTGAGCCGAAGTACATAGCAACTTTTAGAGAAAAAAAATGCAATTCCGGTGTTGCCTCAGCTTTCTCAAATTCTTGATTCAAACCTATTCGAGAGTGGATATCATGAAATAAAAAATTCGGCGAGAAAATCTCAAGATTTTACTATATTTTGGACAGAGACCTTGGAAATCTTTTAACCATGAAGGGGTTAAAAAACTTATAAAATCTTTGCAGTGAAGGGCGAATTTATGCACTGCAAATTTTTGAGAGCATAGTGCCTCATTCTTTTTAGATTGTTGTTTTAGTTTTTCTTTAAACAAGGTTTAAGTTTTCTAGTTGCGCTACTTTTTGTCTCCAAATTAGACTGAAGAGAAAAACGCAATCACACTAGTTAATCTCTGCATTTTAACAACTCCCACCAACTTGCTGAGATTCCACATCATTTCAAGAGTTTTTGATTGGTTGTTCTATCAAATTGACGATTTTTTTCATCCACATTTGGGCAACTTTTATGGGTACAAATGATATATAACTTGTCGTGTGAGTTTAAACAGAAGCGACACTTCTCACTGACGAGAAGGTTTTTGATACCAATATCTCCATTTTGAACACGGTATTGACCAACGAAGACGTTTTTGGCGATGTCTCTGCAGAAAAATTGGATCGCTAAACGGTCGTATACATTACAAACCAAGCAGATTCAAAATTTATTCACTAGTAGAAGCTGTAACTACACGCAGTGACGTTATTGTAGCATTATGAAAAAAATTTGCGCAGTGTTGACTAAAATTTTCTTGTCCGGTAGCTAGGTATCTTTTCGTATCGCAGCGTTGTCTGACTACTCTCCGAACCAGTCTCGAATCTGCTGCCCTTGGTTTCAATGTTTGCCTCAACTTGTCTTACAACTTGATATTTTTGAAATAGTCTTGAAATCTTTGATCTGGAGCATCAAAATTTTCGTCATCGAAAGATCTTATTGACTTATACCAATTGATTGGTAGCTATTTGAGCTTAATACTTCTGGTCTTTTTGCAACTAATCGCTGCAGTTTTTGTCAGTAAGTGCCAAAACCTCACACGTGTGATAACGAAGTCAGAACGTTTTGAACTTAAGGCTGTTTTAGCAGGTTCAAGCTTTGTTACTTATTAGTCAACCGATAATCAAAAAACCTAAAGTTGTTTCAAATAAAAAAAACGTTTTGAAAGTTTATTTTTCTAGACCAAATAGTAAAAATAAATCACTTCTCATTTTGATCCACTGCTAATGAATGTTGCTAAGATTTATTTAAGATAATTTATTTAATTTATTGGTAGCTTGGTTAAATTTCAGTTCATCCCCACACGCACAAAAAAATACTAGAGTTTTAAAAATGAAACAAGACTGCTCGTATCAGGGCAAACCACTGAATGTTCCGACTGTCCTTTATAGTTTATGTAGTTGTATTCGCTTTGGAAAAAGTCGATGAAACATTTAGTAAGTTTTTTGTGTGTACGTTTTTTTTGCAAACAATATCCCCTACATGCTGTCTAAAGTACACAGTACTAATTTTAACTTATAGCTAAGAATTAATTAAATAGATCAAATAGCGTGCCTCATTTCAATTTGGAAGAATTTTTAAGACAGATTAAATCTTCTCTTACGTCTGAATAGCACAAAATATAGCGCGTTAATTATCCCAAATTGGCCAAATAGGCAATCTTTAAACCCCTATCGTTACAAAAATTAATCACAGGTAAAATATCATTTTAAAGTTGAGCTCAAGATTACAATACCTTTCGGCTGATACATATTTTTTATTGTCAAAAATGGTTAATTAAAAAGTGGAAATTTGTCTGGAGAAAAAACCACCCCATACACATATATTCCGACACGAAAGTGGAATGGAAAAATAACTGTGGTCGGAAGTTTTTGTACTATTTGCACAGCAAACGACTTTTTTCATAAATGCCTTAATCTAATGAGCGATGATGATTTCTAAGTAACACTGTGATTTGGTGTCAAAACCTTATCTCATCCAGGGCGGGGAAGGGGGTGAAATTGTGAACAGGAATGAAACAGTTGCCCTGGAATTGGTATTTGGAGTATGGAAATACTGTGCCAATGGAGAGTGCGCAGCTGTGAGAAACCAGAAGCAAGATGCTAAAGTCGGCGAGCTCAACAGTAAGAAGTTTAAATATTAATATTTCGAATACTCTTCGTAGAAATATCACTTAGTTATATTAAGAACTTATGCGCTGTTTCTTGGTCTCGAATGAAAATTTTTGTCATTTGCATTAAAAATTTGCAACGGCGAGAAGGCTTCAAGAAAAGTTAAAATGGTCAAAATCTGCGGACACCAAAATCTGCAGACTTAAAATTTATCGCCGCTGGAACTTTTTCAGGCTCTTTTCGATTATACCTCCGCCTCCCAAAGGATCAAAAATGAAAGAAAACTTTTTGTTGAAAGAATTGGATCAATTTTTTAAAGCAGGATATTACTATCGGACAGGCCAAAACAAAGCAACTTATCTACTTTAGCCTTAAACAGGTTCTTTTATTTATTTTTTGCTGTATTTTTTTCTTATAAACTTCACGAATATGGAAACAAAGGCCTTTGCAACTGTCGTTCAATTCGGTAGGGCGTCAATTCCTAACAAGAAACTATTCGTAACAGGCGACAATTCGTAACAAGCGACAATTCGTAACAAGCGACAATTCGTAACAAGGCATTGGCAAGTAGAATACACTTGGTCGGCTGCGCTTACATCGGACAGGAGAGGAATAGTGCGTAAAAATTAGTGTTTGCCACTTAAACTATAGTTACGAATTGTCGCTTGTTACGAATTGTCGCCTGTTACGAACTGTCGCCTCTTTCGAATGGTCGCTTCACGGTTCAATTCGCAGTTTTGCATTTAATGTGCCGATTCAACGCTCTAAATATCAGCCCAGTATTTTTTAGTAAAAGTAATTCAAGTTCGTAATAGCGACTTTCATTTTCATTTTTTCTCGAAAAGGCGAAATAGGAGGAGATATAACTGAAAAAACACAACTTTGATGAAGTCAGCAAAAACAGGCGGATAAAGTATGAATAGTTAGAAACAGTTTTTGACATATTACGGAAGAATAGTTCAAATTATACAATCTCAAAGTAGTAAAAAAAGAAAAAGCCAATTTCAGTTGAACATATTAACAAAAATCCTCGAAAACAGGCGCTTAAGAATCAAAGCTCAAAAATTATCTTTTTTTTTCTATATTTGCTTGTAATAATTTGTAGTTTATCATTCTAGTATAAATTTTGGAAAGATTTTTTTCTGCCATGTTTCAGAGGAGTTCCTTAAAATGGGTCAAGTTCAAGCAGCACAATCGATGTTTCTCATCAGCGAGTTCATCCTAGTCGGAATAATCACTTACTTGATAATAGCCACTGTCAAAATGATGACCTTAAAAACGCCTCTGCTTGTGTTGAACTCATGCTACCTCTTCTTCCTATTGGTCGGCTGCTCTCTCTTCACTGATTGGCTGCTGAAAAACATCCGAATGTACGAGGGCTACTGTGAGCTCGGCGTACCTTTTATGATGCCATGGCTTGGGCTTGTCGTTTCTTTATATGGACTGTTGTCAATCAATCTAATTATGTTCTTCTTAAAATTTGCAGATTCGTGAAAATGAAAGCGCGAAACTCTCAAGTGTAATCAATCTCCGCAACTCTATGAAATTGTAATTGTTGAATGCTGATTAATTTTGTAACAAACTGACTCTTATTCACTTACTAAACTGATCGATCCGGTCTTATTCGAAACTATTTCATAAGTCACAATCTTAGAGAAATAGACCTTTTGACAAAATAAAACTTGAATTGCCTAAAGAAGCTAGTGGAATTATTCAGTATTTCAGAATGATGCGTCTAGTGTACTTACTTGAGTGTATGTGCAAAAAGCCGAAAGAAAAATATTTAAGTAGAAAGCGATAAATCTGTTTAACTAACTTATGGAGAATTTCGCAGATCTGAACTGAAGTCTTATCATGGACCCTTTTGCCATCACGGACCCTTTTTAACCTTTTTTTTTTTTACAAAAACCTTATTTTGTGATACTTCAAAATGAAATAACTGCAAGAATTTGAATTCTTTAATAAAATAGACGCAAATTTTAAATATCGAAAAATTTAATATAATTGCTTTGAAGAGCCATAGTGAAGAAAAAAATCTAAAATACCCTTAAAGAGTTAACCTGAAACTGCTTTTGACCTATATTTGATTTTGAAAAATGATTTGCTCCAAACTTATTTGAACGCGCACATAATATTTGATTGTTATTAAGTGTGAAAGCAAGAGGTGATTGTGACTTAAGTAGGTCGTGATAATTTAAGCCACAATCACTTCTTGCTTTCTCACTTAATCGCAAGCAAATATTATGTGCGCGTTCAAATAAGCTTAATGCAAATCAATTTTAAAAATCAAATATTGGTCAAAAGCAGATTCAAGTTAAGTCTTTAAAGGGAATTTAGATTGTATTTTCTTCACTATAGTTGTTCAAAGCAATTATATTAAATTTTGCGATGTTTTAAATTTGAGTCTACTTTGTTAAAGAACTCAAATTCTAGCAATAGTTTCATTTGAAGTATCTCAAAATAAGGTTTTTGAAAAAAAAGTTAAATAGAGTCCGTGATGGTAAAAAGGTCCATTATAAGACTTCAGTTCAGTTCTGCGAAATTCTCCATAAATAAGATAAACATGTTTATCGCTTTATACTTAAATATTTTTTCTATCGGCTTTTTGCACATACACTAAAGTAAATACACTAAACGCATCATTCTGAAACACTGAATATTTCTACTGGCTTCTTATTCAATTCAAATTTCGTTTTGTCAAAAGATCTATTTCTTCAATTAAGCGTGAAAGCAAGAAGTGATTGTAACTTATGTAGGTCGTGATGATTTTGTTTATTTCTTTTTCAGGAAAAAAATTTTTTAAGCCTAGTTTGAATTTTTGCGGATTTCAATTTGAATTCTTTTCAAGTTCAGTTTGTTTCCGGTGTTAAAAACAAAAAAACACTAATGAACAGCAAAAAACTAAGTCACTAAAAATGTGATTGACTTTTTTTCAAAAATTAACTTTACTTTTTGAATTCCCAGCGTAATAAAAAAATAACTGCTGATGCATTTTTCTGCAAATAGGGTAATTTAAGTATAACTTGGCAATTCATAAACAATTTTTCAATTCATCAATGTAATACATATTAACTCGAAACTCGAAAAAAAAACAGTTTCAACAACTTTAGTCTATTTTTTTTATTTCTTTGAGATGTTTTACACCACTTTGCGACCACCTGTTGGTATTTTTTTCCAAAAAATAAACCTTTGTTAGACTATGAATCAGTTGAGTTTAGCTTTGATTTAACTTCGATGCTCAATTTGGTCCTCATATTGATAAAATAGTTGAATTGATATTTTTTTAACAGCTAAGCAACTCAAGTTCAACTTGCTACACGTTTTTCTTCAAATGGCAAAAACTCTGTGGTCTATTACTATACATTTTGATATTCGTTTATTGTTAGATCAGCTCCTGGCACTTACAACAACATTTTAGAAAACAAAATGATCGAAAATTTCTCCCCTCGCATAAAAAAA
This sequence comes from Symsagittifera roscoffensis, assembly GCF_963678635.1. Taxonomy (NCBI): domain Eukaryota; kingdom Metazoa; phylum Xenacoelomorpha; order Acoela; family Convolutidae; genus Symsagittifera; species Symsagittifera roscoffensis. Next base: position 19,322,447 of record NC_087067.1, read on the forward strand.
CCATAGTTTTTATGATGGACTCTCTGAACTAATTTCTTTACTCTCTCGTTTGCATCAAGGAGAAGAAATAATTCGATTCCTAAAAATAGCCTTTGACAACATCATCATCTTACATCATTTGCCATAAAATGCAAAAAAAAATCCATTTATTAACCTCAGAGGAAAATAATCAGAACATTTTTTATTCTTGATTAACTGAGAGTTTTCAATACTCAAGTATCAAAAAAAATTAATATCCTCCGATTTTCAGCCGGCTGGCTCGCTTAAATCTCCGGAAATTAGAATACAAATTTAAAATTTGAAACGGGTTTATCTCAATTTTGGAAATTTTTTCAGTTCAGTCAAATCATGCCTGAAAAGATTTGATATGATGCATTAGTCAACCAAATACTACAGCGTTTTTAGTGAAATTGATTTTGCTGAGAAAGTAAGACATCAGAAAAAATAATTAAAACACACCTGCAGGCAAATTTCCTTCCCACGTTCAGTGGTCGGAACAACTAGTGTGTATGCTCAAATGTTTTTTTCCATGGTAGTGTAACCTATAAACTGAAAATCATCTGAAAACCATTAATGCCTTTAACTAAAAAGAAAAATACACTCCAACTTTTTTTTTGTAAATTTATGGGGGATTAAAAAATTGCCAAACCAATCAAAATCAACGCGCAAAAACATTCGTCATATGGAGGCGTTATTGGAAAATTATGTAATTGAAAATGGAAATGAGCTATAAAATTAGTTTTACTTTTACATAGACAGACACAAAAGAGGTCACTTTTTATTTAAAATAGCGCCTGAAGTCATTATTCTAAATCTGAAAGAAAAATAAAGAAAAAAATGAAGAAAAAATAGCAAATGATTGCTTTTTCTATTTCTTTGCCATGTTTTGTATAAAAACTTAACATCGGGACTTTAAATGGTGTTCAGATTATGTAATCACTTTTTTTTGAAATTATATAGAGAAACACCATGAAACTATTTTATTATCGATTTATAATTTGTTCAGCCATGAGTAACTGAAATTAGTCCCCTGCTGTTCAGTTTCAATTTTTTTGCGCAAATTTCACTTTTAATTTCTTTTTTTCCTTTCAACTATTTTCTGTATTCAAAAATTCAGGGAAGGGGAAGTTAAAAATAGGGGGCTCAACGATTGCTAATTTTGTCTTATGTATATATTTGTATGTGTATGTGTATATTGTTTTGCCCTTATTTTGGCAAAAAAATTGCGTTTTTTTGGCGCGCGCTCCCCCTCAAAAAATAGTTAATATTGGCGCCTAAGGCGCTCTCTGAAAAATTTTAGGGTCGGTAGGCCAAAAATGGGTTTATTAAAAAGTATCAAAGGGGGGACCCTTTGGGTCGGCAGGGGGTCGAATCCCTGAGGGGGGGGGGGGGTTGAAGCGTCCGCCCTCCCCCCCTCCCCCCCCCCCCCTAAATCCGCCCCTGTGTGTATGTGTGTATGTATGTATGTATGTATGTATGTATGTATGTATGTATGTATGTATGTATGTATGTATGTATGTATGTATGTATGTATGTATGTATGTATGTATGTATGTATGTATGTATGTATGTATGTATGTATGTATGTATGTATGTATGTATGTATGTATGTATGTATGTATGTATGTATGTATGTATGTATGTATGTATGTATGTATGTATGTATGTATGTATGTATGTATGTATGTATGTATGTATGTATGTATGTATGTATGTATGTATGTATGTATGTATGTATGTATGTATGTATGTATGTATGTATGTATGTATGTATGTATGTATGTATGTATGTATGTATGTATGTATGTATGTATGTATGTATGTATGTATGTATGTATGTATGTATGTATGTATGTATGTATGTATGTATGTATGTATGTATGTATGTATGTATGTATGTATGTATGTATGTATGTATGTATGTATGTATGTATGTATGTATGTATGTATGTATGTATGTATGTATGTATGTATGTATGTATGTATGTATGTATGTATGTATGTATGTATGTATGTATGTATGTATGTATGTGTGTATGTATGTATGTTAAGTATGTATTTATGTATGTATGTATGTATGTATGTATGTATGTATGTATAAATGCAGTAAAGATCTGTGATTTTTTCGAGAGAGGAGGGCTGGTTTTGAAAAAACTCAAAAAATTTAGCTTAACTATAAAAGCCATAAAAAGCCGTTTTTAGGCAATTTTTGGAAAACATTGACCAAAAAATCGCGTTTTTTTTGCTCGCGCTCCTGCCTCAGAATTAGTCTTTAGAAAAATTTTAGGGTCCGTCACCAAAAATGGATATCTTAAAATAGTACAAGGGGGACCTTTTGGGTCGACAGGTGGTCGAATCCCTGAGAAGGTAAGTGTCCGCCCCTGATGTTGACAATATTTAGACAACAAAATATTAATTAAATTTTTCACTTTATTTACATGCAGAATATAAAATGAATATCGGGCATTTTTTGGTTATAAGCCTGGATCTCGGAAATGATAAAATTTAGATATATTTCAAAGAAACTCTTCTAATAGTCTCCCATTGTCATGACATACATGAACATGGCATTTAGTTGACTGACCGAAATTTAATTAAAACAAAAGCAATTCTCATATGCCGGGGTGTAACGGAAAATTGTTACGCATCGTTTCGAAGAAGCTTGTTCAGGAGCCGGAGGGCATTTAAATCGCATAAGTTTAATTCTGAGGAAAATGCATTGTTAATTTTTTGTTCCGACCATTGAAAATGCGGAGGAACTTTGTATTCCGGTGTGTTTTAGTTTTTTGCTTTTTGTTTTCCTCGCAAAATCAGGTACCACAAATAATGATCGGACCGGTTTGAGTGATATATCATATTAAAGCCATTTCAGCCGTTATTCGAACGACATAAAATAACTTTTTCAAAAAATTGTCCCATTATCGAGAAAAACCGGTTTGATATTTTTGATTTTTCGTCTTAATTCGAGCGAAGGAAGCAAGCGAGCGAGCAGGCTTACAACAGCAGATTTATACCTAATTTAAGACCTTAAGGCTTATTTTTAAGCAATTAAACTAGTTTTTGGAGTTTTTAGCTTCAATTTTGGAACCAAAAATTTTTTAAAATCAAAAATTTTCTCCAAAAATTTTGAAAAAAAAAATTTATAAACATTTTTTTAAAAATTTTTCCAGTCTATTTTCTACAAAATTTTTGGTCCAATTTGCCTATATTACTATTACTTTCTTATATGCCTCAGATATTTTACATCAGATCTTTTTATCACACCAAGCAGAAAAAACTGCACTAGTCTAGGACGTTGTTTTCTAAAGACTATGGTCGGAACATTCTGTGCTGCTTGCACAGTAACCGGTTATACTTGATATTATTTGATTTTCTTTATGCAAAAAATTGGCATTGCTCAACAAAACAACCAGTCTGGAATGTGGGAAAATAATAGAAACGAAATGTGTTTAGACAGGCCTGATAGCTTTTGCAGTTCGTCTGCGAATTGCAGAAGTTCCAAATATTTTTATTATTATTAATTATTATTTGATTTTCACTTTCTGCACTTTGAATAAAATCAATCATTTTTTAAATTGAGCTCCAGTTTAAGCAGGCCAATCAAAACATTCGAGTATTGGTATTTTTGTCAGCTTCGAATAGGGATGTCAAATTAGAGCGTACAAAATTTCTCAACATTTTTCAAATAAACAATTGCATTGAAAAACTTTTATTTTTCAGGTCAAAGCCACCCATGAGAAAAGGTATTTAAATGGTATACGCTCTGATTTGTTTTCACCCGTCAATCACTAATATTCACTCGGCCTCGACTGCCTGTCCGAACTGAGTCGTGGCTTGTTCGGTGTCGGGATTAGTCGTAGCAGTGTTCGTATCTCTTCCTTCGTCCACGTCGTACGAATCATGAGGGGTGTTCATGTCGGCTACTGTTCCCACCAGACTCATGAGCAGACAGAAAAGTGAGAGGGCGAACCTTCAAACAGTGATTGAATTTCACAATTTTCATGAAAAAGAAAATGATCATGGTGTAGATTTAAGGCATTCATTAAAAAGCGATTCAGTTTTTGAAAAAATTAGGCAAGGAGTTAAGAGTCAGCTTATATAAGCGAAGAAGAATTAAGAGTTTACTTGATTAGCTTAATTTTAGACTGAAAAACAAGTTTAACTCTTCTCTTTTGCTTTTCTTTGAACATACTGAGTACCAAATCGGACTGTATCTCTATAAATGACTAATTCAAGGGTTATGCATACGTGCATATTTGCCTTTTGCTTTTTTGATCCTAGAACCATTGCTCCGTCCCCTTGATTGGTTGTTGAGAAATTACGGATCTCTTAAAGTACTACCCCCCCCCCCCCCCCTATTGCAACGATTGGTTCCTATAACCGCTTAATAGTTGAATTAGTCCCCTCAAGAACGGTGGAGGTATTCGTTACAAAGAACGGGGAGGGTAAATGGGTAGTTAAGATATGCGAAAATTTGAACTTTAAAAGAGACTCTTTCTCTGCTGTGTGAATCCCTCATGGGCGAAAGACCGAATGCACGAAAGTTTTGGCAACCAGTCACAGCTCAGTATTCAAAAGTTTGTACGAAATAAGCGATAATTTCAGACCAAGCTAACATCCCCCAAATCCGTTTAATTTGGTTCTAAATTGGGATTTTTTAGCCAGTCAGAATCGATCAATTTTCATGCAGCACTCAGCAAATTTAATGCGAATTAAATGCTTGGGTGGTAGAGCTTAACTTAGTCTATCTGGAGGGTGGAAAGGAGAGTATGTTAACTGGATCCCAGCTTTGTATTTTTTGAGAATTTTCGCTCATTCGGTCCTTCGCGCTTGAAATAGTCCCCGTGTGCTTACCCTGTCCAAATGAGAGCGCCACTCCACTCGAGATGGTCGACGGTGGAGATCTTGTTCAAGCCACTCTGCATACACGCACACGCTATCACCAGAAGCAACACTACACAAACACAACTACAGTTTAACTAGCCGGAAGGCTTTTGTTCCGAACATTTGAAAAAATGGAGGAACTTTGTATTTGGGTGTATTTTTTTCTAACGCAAACTCTGGTACCAGAAAAAAAATCAGAATGGGTCCAATGATATATCATATTAAAGTCCTTTCAGCCGTAATTCGAACGACAATAAAAAAAATTTTTCAAAAAATTGTCCCATTATCGAGAAAAACAGGTTTAACACTTTTGATAGTTAGTCTTAATTCGAGCTAATAAAGCGAGCGAGCATGCTTACAAAAGCTTATACTAAGCTTAAATTAAGCCATGAAAACTTAATTTTACTTGATAAAGAGAGTTTTTTTGAGTTTTTTAGCGCTCTTTTGGAACCAAAAACTTCGAAAATTTAGAAAAAACGACACTGATTTGAAAAAACAATTTTTTTTGTGTTTTTATGAGACTATGGTCGGAACATTCTGTTCTTCTTGCACAGTAATAGGCTATCCTTGTTAAATTTAGTTTTCTAAGAACAATTTATTTAGTAAACTATTTAATTGAATGTTCGTATTTCTACAACTTCATATATAAAAGTTTTAAAGATATTAGAAGTCAAATCAAATCGGAAGTCCTGTAATTCAAAAATAATTATAAAAGTTTTCAAAAAACCGGCTTGAATTGATTTTTTGATGTTGGGGAAAGTAGGGTCATTGCTTGTAAAGATCTTTGTGTCATTTTAATTGTTTTGATTGTTTTTGAATTAGTGAGTTAGGACCGATGTGGTTAACTCATAGAGTAATTTCGGATAGGGTACACCGTCTGCTCGTCACGCTATCTTATTTTCGGCCGGATAGATTCGTGCAACTTCTTAGTCTAATACCGATCCTAATCTTACTCTTATACTATCTAGTCTCAGGTTGTTTAACTAGTCTCTGCTAGGCTCAATAGATCTAGGGTATACTGGTTTATTGCGGTTGCTGAAGTGCTCGGGAGAGTCCAACTAATTTCTAAGTTAAATTCAAATCTCTCTGGTGCTGAAATTACAAGTAACTTCAGCACTTACAAATAAGTGGGTTGTTAGTTAGATGGATCATGATTGGTTAATATTAAATACTTTACATTGGTAAAACATTTAATTTATCCAATCATAAAATGTAGTTTAGATCAGGTTCCACCCATCCGGGTTTTACAGAGTTTTTTTAGAATAGTTCTTCTGCAATTCGAAGGATGGATGATGGACGTTGGTGTTTGGTGAACATCATAATTTTCTTCCGCTTCTTCTTTGTTAAAGAAGTTTCAGGAAGCTGGAGTTAGGGACATAAGACGTTGTGTTCTTCTTGTGACAACGACTGAGTCTCTGCAACAAAATCAATTCTGATTTCAGAATGGTTGGCTATGTCAGGTTTTTCTGTTCTTCGGGGAGAACTTCTTTTGTGTCTGATCTAGCTTGGGAATGGCGTGGAGATTGTGCGTGGAGGGGAAGCCTTGTTACTCGGATCTGTACGTATACTTGAACATCGAGGTGGTCATTGGTCTAGTTCAATGAAGTCCTTTTCTGCGAAGTCAAGTCGTACTCTAAATCCTTTGAGTTGTGATTGTGAGTGGCATATCGATTGTGGTTGGTCATTCTCTCTCGAGTGTAGTGGGGTCGTTTTGTCTTTAGATGTTCGTCCTTGGTGTTGTATTCTGATCTATGTATTTGCATAATGTAATTTACATTTTATAAAACATTTATTAGTTTAATATTTTTTAATTATGATTTTAGTTAGTTGTTTTCACAAAAGCTTTTTGTTTTAGTTCGGTTATTTTGAAGAGTTACTCACACTTGAGTAGCTCTTATTAAAAATAAAGGTGTGGTCACAAAGCGTGGATGTAGCGCGGTGGGTTAGGCCGGCTATAGAGCATGCTCAGGACGTCCTTCCTGGTGGGTTAGGCCAGGAGTGGGAGTATGATTTCATGCGGTTTTTGTGAGGGGTCCTGTTATGTGACAACGTTTTATGTTGGGTTTGTTGTGGTCTTACTTATGTCTTGTTGGTTATGTACTTTTTCCAAAAATCAAATTGTTTGTGGTATGGGTTTGTCTTTCGACTTTTTTGTGTTTTATTATTTCTTTCTAAGACTTTGTAATAGTCTTCAAAAGAATAAATTATCCAGTTTTAAACTGGGTTAATCCGGTTTGGGTACCGTTGGTTTCCTTTTCTAAGTCATGCTGTTATTCTATGATTTGTGGTATTTAGTAAGCTGCGTTGGTTAGTTTTGTTTAGTATATGATTCCTTTCCAACCGGGTTAAAGGAAAGTTTGAAACATGTTATTATATGTTAGAGTTGTTGAGTGTGAAAACTTGAAACTGAAATTCATTATTTTAAACAATTCTTCGTGGGCGAGCTGTGCGAGTGTGGATAGAATTTCTGTGCGAATGAATGAAAATATCAAAAGGTTAGTACTGCAATTGCATTTTATTAATTTACTGCATAGAATTTGGAAATTTACTGCTAGTTATGGGGGAATTTTAAGTTACAAATTTTCATTATAATTAGATTTACTGCTTGTGGGGGAAATTTTAGAAATGAATTTACTGCATTGGTATTAAATTTATAAATTTATAAGTGTAAGAGATTAATAGAATTTTTGAAATCTGTTTGATGAAATTTGCGATTTTTATTTGTCTTTTGTGGTTTTTGTAGGTGATCGTCTGATGAAGGCTAAAAATCTAAAGAAAACATGAATAAAGTATGGTGAGTTTTTAATATTTCAATTAGTTAGTTATATTCATTTAATTCATACTTACCTGTTAGTCGTCGGGGAAAAAACCGTGGGGGAAGATGTCGTGGATGAGATCGGAAGTTGTTAGTAGTTTAGCTAAGATGCGGATGATATTTTTAGTCTGAAGCAGTGGCCAAAGCAATTGGAGTGCCTTGATAGTGGTTAGTTCTTCAGTGCCAACTGCAAACTCATAAGGTGTGTTTTGGATTAGATTATATAATTTGTGATTGAATTTAGTGTTGTGGATGAATTCTAAAATTGGGATTTCTATAGGTTGTACAAACTCGTGTGGGATAAGGAAGGGTCGGGATTCTTCGGCGTTGAAGGTCTTGGTGATGGGACAGAAGATGTACATTTGGGTTATGGGATCATAATTGCGAAGAATACCATGAAGGTTAGTATCTTTAATGCAATATGTGAAATTTAGGAAAAATGGTGAAGTGTATTTGAAATTAATGAATTGAAAACGATGGTGTGGTTGTCTAGAGGGTGTGTGTAGGTCAAAGTGATTTTGGATGAAGCGATAATAACTATATGTGTGGGTTTGTTTAGTGCGCAACATAATATCGTGTGAGCAGTGTAAATCTCTTTCGTGTGGTGCAAGGAAATGAAAGTTAAGTGAAAATATTTGGAAGCGTTCTTTAAAACTTTCGTATGCTTGTGTGTCTGTTAGTGCTTCTGAAATAATGTGATCAAACTTTCGGTCGAAGATGTTTAGTGTGAATGTATATGGTGTCTTGATGAAAAATTTCTCGGTAATTTGTGGATTAGCGAAGCGATCGTCGTCTAAGAATTGATCTTGGTTAGCTCTGATGATGTTGTGATCATAGTATTCGAGTGTATATTCGTTAGCTCTAGGTGCAGTGTGTGTTTTTAGTGATTTTTTATATCCAACGTAAGTAAATTGTCTAGCGGTTAGTGGTGTAGTGAGTCGATATAGCATGTCCGTATTTCGCTCTATATCGATGTGAGTGTTAGATAAAGGTAAGCAAAGAGGGTTAGTAAAATGATAATATGAGGTCCAAGAGAGAGTGGGCATTAAAACGTATTCATCTACAAAGTTGCGTGTTTCGTTAGTGTCGTGGGGGGTGTTTAAGGTGTATTGTGGGAATGAGGGTAAGGTGATGGCTAAAAATTCTTTTGTGTTAGTATGCTTGGGGTGGTTGATGTATTCACGGGCTGTTCCTGGTTTTGCTGGGAAAGGATGGTTGGGGAACTTTCTTTTAAAAGTGCGGTAAGCTCTATTAGTGTTGAGTGAAGATTCAGTTGATGTGGATGATGGTGCTAATGATTCAGTATAATTTGAAGAGGGTGTAGGGGTAGGGGGGTTGGATAAATTTATTGTGGAGGAGATTTGGTTTATGGTTGGGGTATTAAGGTGGTAGGGTTGTTGTTGAAGGGTAATAAAATTATCTAGCTCTGGGGAGATTCGGGGGGTGTCTGGAGAATGAGATGATTGGTCAGAATGGTATGAGGAGTAGGTTGGGGTAACTTGGGAAGCATAAGAGGGTGTGGGAGTGATTGGGTCAGGGTTATTGGATAATATGGGTTGAAAAGGGGGTTGAGAAAAATTAGAAGAGTTATGGAAATTATTGGATGGGGATGGTTCTGAGTCGGCGAATTCATCGGGGGTTTCAATATTCGGGTTATTGAGTTGTGAGATGGAATATAAAACTGAGATGTGTGAATTAGTGTCGGAATTCATGCCTGATGTTACATTACTAGGTGAAAAATCGGGTGGCGGAAAAGCAAAAAGTGGTATTATTGGGATTGGAGAGGTAAGATTGGTTGGGTGGGAATTTGATCGGTGTAGTGATCCAAGTTGGCGGCTCATCGTGGGCTAAAAAAATGATTATTTTGAGACTGAAAAGCGGTGGTATGGGGTTGTTCAATAATTTGTTCATAAGTATTATCATCTTGTGACTGGTGTGTCATTATATGTTGGATGGGACTTTGTGATGTGGTGAGTCGAAAATTTGGATTATGTGTGATGGCTAAATTTCGAAAATTTCGTGGGACTAGGGATAGTGGATGGTTATTTGGTAGGGGTGGTAATTGTGGTGCCGTTGGCGTTATGTCTACATTGTTATGTTCTTCGTCGTATGTATTTTGTCGTGTTGCTATTTTTGTGTTATATTCTTTTATTTGTGCGTCTAAAAGAATTTTGTTTATAGATGTAGAAAAGATTCCAAAAAATCCTGCAAAGAGTATGCGTGCTACGCTTGCTTGTCTGTTTACTTGTGTGTGTATAGCACATGTGTTGTAGATTCCTTTTAAAAGTGAGAAAAGGAATCCAATAAAGTTAAACATTGCGTATAAAATAGTCAATTTTTCTAAGATGTAGTAGGGCCATCCTAGAAAATCGAGGATCTCATTTTTGAGTGTAACAAAGCTAAAAATGTTAATTGGTGATATATCTTGGGGACGGTATTTTTCACCGTTTAGATATATATAATCTTTAATGTCTTTAAAATATCCGCTATAGTCTTGCGTGTAGATATCGGCAAATCCTGCGGTTTCTGCAAGTTTGCGTAAATTTTGGTCTATTGATTGTCTTTGTATAGTGTCCATTTGTGTTAATAATTCTTGGAATTGTTGTGTTCTAATGTGATGTTGAATATCTGATTTTGAATAGATTCCTATTGATTGTAAGTCTATATTTGGGTTTCGAGCAATAGCGCGAATGCTTTCTGGTGAAAATTTTTTGAGTGATTGCATTAATGTGGGATATGGAGTGAGAAGATAATATTTATTTTCATCAGGGTTTAGTTGTACTACATTGTGGCTGTTTTCTGATCCACATGGGACTGCGGTATCCCAGAAATAGGTTCTTCGTGAAAGTGTATCCACGAAATGTACTTTATTCTTATAAAAGATAGGGATTCTTTTATAACATCGTTTATCTTCAAAAACGTATAGTGGTGATACTTTTTTAGTACAAGTATAAAACCATAAGATGTTTCCTTCATAGTCTAAAAAATTTGATCTATTTCCAGATAATAAGTATCCTGCATAGGGTATTTTTAATACTGCTAGTGCAAGTGATTGTAATATTTGTGTTCGTTCTAATTCGCATAGTTGGTGTAGTGTTTCTAATTCGGAGAGTGACATTTCTTGAAAAATTCGGCTAATTGTATAATCTAGTTTCATATCTAAATGAATATCATAGTGGATATTACCGAAATATGTAGTATTCATTAGTGATAATTCTTGTAAGCGTGTGCTTCTGGTGTCATGGGGTTTTAGATGTCCACCAGGTTGTCCGTTGCTTTTTTCAAAATTAACTGGTATATAGGATGTTCCTTCGTTTAGAGGATGACCTGTGGCATATGGGTCGATTTTTACCTTTCCAGTGGTCATGTCGAATCCTTTTTCGTATTCAACTAATATTTCAGAGTATTGTGTTCTGTGAAGTGGATTCCTGTATTTACATGCAAGTTCTGTTTCTTGATATATTTGAAAACGTGTCAATTTATTTTCTATATTGTCTATGTTTCTAAAATTAGAACTTAGTTTTCGTGATGGATGGACTTGTTCATATGGAATTGATTGTATAAAATATTTTTCGTGAAATTTTATCATACGAGCGTGTATTTTTGCTACTTGAAATGTTGTACATGTATCTTCGGGGAACCAAACAATTGTTGCTTGTGTTCTCGTTGTAGGGTCGCAATAACCTTGATCATTTTTACAAGGTAATCGGATTCCTTGATAGATCATTGTATTATCTGATAAATCTCGTGTTAGTTGTATTTTTTCGAGTTGTATTTTCCAATCGAAAAACATTATTTCTTGGTATCCTTTATTTTTTGTGTCTGCTTTGCAGTTTGATGGGTCATTTATACCAATGTGTGGTATCCAATGTTTATCGTGTAGGTCATAGGTTAATCGTCCGTGTGCGCCGTTATACGGGTATTTTTCGTCTAGTTTTATATGTCCTTGGTGTCTTTCAAGTTGTGATTGATGTACAGAGTCTGAAAAAACTTGAAAGTTAACTAACTTTCTTTGGGAGTTTTTATTTTGTGTGATGTTTAGTCTAAGTAATTCATTTTTACAATCGTCGGGATTGAGATGTAAAAGACGTTCTATATTACTCTGATAGAATGATTCATGGTCAAGTCGGTTTTTGTTTCCGTTCGAGACTTGTGAACAATGTACTTTTTTTTCGGAAAATGTTGCTGTAAATTTATAACCTGTAACTGTTGTTGCTCGGGCTTTTGAATAGAGTGTAGCTATTACATCTGTGGTTTCTATAGCTTGTGGTTCTGTTTCACATTGTGATACTTGATTTATTGCATATTTATGTAGTGTTTTTTGTTCATTTTCTTCACAATCGTAATGTGTTACTAATAAATCTTGTGGTCCTGTACGAGGAGAAGGGTTTATGTTTTGATTTGAGATTACTAGAAAAAGGAGTTGGAGAAAAATTAATAATTTTAGAATATACATGTGTATGATAATCCTGAGTTTGGATTATAAAATGTAATGTAGCCAATTGTGTTTTTGGTATATCTGTCGTATTTGTATATTACTTCAGTAGTTATAAACGGTGGTGGTAGTGATTGAGCTGTTATGTTAGGTGGATTTAGTGGGTAGGGATGTTGGGTAATATTATTTAACTTAACTGTGATTTCAAACTTTAATTGTAAACTGTTTTGTTGGAGTATTTGAATATTGTGATCACGGATATCGTTGTGAATATCTTGGCGATATTGTAATCTATTAAGTGCCCAGTTATGAAGGCGGTTACTTTCTTGATGTTGTCCAAATAGTGGTGGAGGTGCTGTAAATGTATTCCAATCTAGTCTTAAAGGAATATTTATTGATGATTGTTCTCGATATCTGGCGTCGAGATTATTTGGAAAATTTAAGTTAAAAGGTGGTGGTGAAATCTTGCTTATTGATGGTGTTGATGGTAGTGATAATGTTTCTGGTAGTGATGAGGATGTTGTTGTATCCGTAGAAATATCTATGGGGTCATTGACTAAATTTGGTTCACCTTGTGTAAATGAATGTGTAGTCCAATATGGAAATCGTGATGTTTGGTTTGTAGGGTTGAAAGGATTTTCACGTATTTGCTCAGATGTTGGTGTTGAACCTAAGTAATCTGATGGTAGGCTTGAGGTGCTACGTTGTGAAAGAAGCGTAGGGGTTTCTGGTAATATACCAATGGGGTTTTTTGGAGTGGTTTGTGATGGGGATTGAGGTATATCAAAATGAACTCGGGGAGTTTGAAAATTTCTGTTTCGTCGAGGATGTATAATTTGTCTATTTATTTCGACTGTATTTTGGTTTTGACTAGAATTTTTTATTCTACTTAGTTCTTGTGGTAGTGTTGGGTATAGGTTATATGTTGGTTCGCTTAAAGGTGCTTGTCGTTGAACTGGTTCTAGTGGTTCTGATAAACGAGCATGTCGTTCTTCAAAAGTGTATGGATTGTCTTGAAAAGAAATTCGTGTAGATGTTTGAGGATTTTGAGTAGTTGAAGGTGGTGTTGGGTTATCTTGGGATGATGTCGGTGAAGACTGATTCTGTGACTGTTGGGTAGCAATTTTTGATGGATTTTTGAATTGTTACTTTAGTGGGAAGGTTTATGTTTATTATAGTATTCTTCCAAAAAAAGAATTAGAAGGATTGTTGCTAGGGCAAATGTGAAGATTGCTTTCTTTATACATTTACATATTGTCAAAATGAGGGATGATAAAAATGTTATGAAAATTACAAACAATAAAAAAATATCGGTTCTACTGAAAATTGTTCGTATCATTTAGACAAATTGTATAAATCGTACCTGTGGATATAATCAAGGGTTTTGGAAAGTTGGAGGAATAGTTCGAGTATAGTGTAGAAAATTAAAAAAATGTTACAAAAAATGATTAGGATTATTAGAAAAGATTCAAGTATATCAAAAAGAAATATTATAAAGGTTTCAAGTATTGTAAAAAAATGTTTAAGATTTATGAGTATTTGAGTAACTGATTGAGAGAAGAGCATTTAAGAAATGATCTATTGGTCGAATATTTTTTGCTGTTTGAGGCGATTTTCTAGTGTGGTCGGATTATTTATTAGTTTTTTGACAAGTGGGTTGAGTTTTGTAAAAAATTGTTGGGGGCAATTTTCATGGTGACTGGGAGGTCGTCTTTTTCTTTATTTTTGTTTGTCAAATGATCCGGGGTATGGTGAGATTTTTATACTTTAGGCTAATTAAAATGTTCATTTTGTTACTTTAGGCTAAGTTAACAAATTTGCTTTGGGGGTATTCGTGGTCTGAGTTGGGGAAATATTGTTGATCTTTGGGTTATTAGATAAGGGAGGGGTACGGTATTATGGTGATATTTATTTTAGTTGTCAAGTTGGAGTGGTTTGCTTATTTTTGACCTGGAGGTCGTAAAGTTATAGTTATAGATGTGCCTGGAGTTCTATATGATTCGTCTAATTGGTCTTAGTTTGAGTTAGAGAAAGTGACGGATTGGATGAATCCTATTGGTTTATTTTGAACTAGAATTATTACGTACTTGTCAGCATGTTATTTTGAAAAATGTAAATGAAAAATGTTTTGAAGGTTTCAAGATAGTGAAGTATAATGTTAAAATTACTTTTGAAATTCCACTTTCTTTAAAATTTTAGATTGGGGGATGAATATTTTATAGTTTTTACGTGGTTGATTTCGGAGTCTTGTTGTTTTTCTACTTTCTGATTTGTCGATTTGTTCTTGGGGTATTATTTGTTCGGTCATTTTTCTATTTTTTCTTTGTTTTGGAGATTCTTTATGGTTTTGTGTATTGTTTTTGGTGGCGGTTGGTTTTGTGTTTTGATTTTCGGTGGGGTTATCATTTTGTTCTGTGTTTTTCAGATGTGTTTCATTTTGAATGATTTTTAATCCTGTGAAAGAATATAATTGAGTTAATTCGCGGAGTGCGTATTCTTTTGGGTAATAAGGTAATAGGTTGTTTCGATGTTGAACGATTTCTTTTTTGTTTGAGTCGGTAATTTTATATGTGACATCAGTGGGTTTTGCAATTATTTGGTATGGTCCTTTTCGAAGGGGTTGTAATTTTTTAGAAATTCCTTTTTGAGTATTAAAATTAGGTATTAAAACAAATGTTCCAATTTTTAAATCGGAGGCTGGTGTAAAACGTGAATTGATTTGTTCATTAATGTTTTGTCTTTGTAATAACTTTTTTGTTATTTTTTGATAAATTTCATTGTGTTTTTTATCTCTATTTAGAATCCATTCGGTGTGTGTACCGGAGGCTAGTTTAAGAATTTGTGGGTGATGAAAATGATCTTCATCGTGTGTATGTAAAGGTAGGTTATAACAAATTGAGTCTTTATTTGGTTGACAATAACCTTGTGCGTTTTTATGAGAATTTGCTGTAAACATTATTGGTTTGCGTGGCTTTTGGTTAAAAACCATTTCGTATGGTGACATTCCTAAAGTTGTCGTAATTTGTGAATTATACGCTAAGGGAAATAATTTTACATCTGCTGACCATTCGGTATATTTTGTATCATTTCCGTTGATGATACATCTAAGATATTCTTGTAATGAACGGTTCATACCTTCGACTAAGCCGTTTGTCCAAGGTGCATGAGATGTACGTGGTTTGTGTTTAATGTTATATAAATGACATAGTGTGATAATTTCATTATTTATGAATTCTGTACCGTTGTCTGTAACTAAAATTTCTGGTAGTCCGAATTTTGCTATCCAGTGTTCATAGAGTGTTGTGTAAGCGTAATAAGCGTTACAATGTGGTACTGGGTTAAGTGCTACATAATGTGTAAATGCGTCAACAATTACCATAATGTAGGAGTTTCCTTCGGATGAGGGTGAAATTGGTCCTTTGGTATCAAATGAGATACGATGGTTAAAGTACAAGCTTTGTCCTTTAAAATCTTGTTTTTGTGCTATTTGTTTTTGATTTGGGTAAGGTTTATTTAGTTGACATACTATACAGTCATTGCATAGTACTTTTATCCAAATTGGTGCATTTGGGAAATAAAAGTTTTGTATAAAATTTGAATATGTTTTTTCTGATCCAGAGTGTCCTTTAATATTTTGTGTATGTGAAATATTAAAAGCTATAAGAATCATACTTAAAGGGAGACATGGAACTGTAGATTCATTCAGGTTATACTCTAAAAGGTCTGTATTTTCGTTAATTGTTGTGTTGTTAAATTTGCGAAAGTATCGGAGGAGTGTTTTGTTTCCTAGAATGGTTGAATCTGCTTTGATAGGTTTAGTTTTATATTTGTGCCATGATTTCAGCTGTCGAATTACTGGGTCAAGGTTTTGATATTGTTTCAGTGTTGAAATTGTAATTATTTCTGTTGGGGGGAGAAAAATGTTTTCGATTTCTAATTTAGATAAGGGTATTGTATCAAGTGGGTCGTGAAGGTCAAAAACTTGATTTATTGTGTATTTTGAATCGTTTGTTTGTGGTCCTGATAAATTTATTTTATCAGTTAAATCTTCTTTTTCAATTAGTGGAAAATGGTCTTTCTTAGGCAGGTGTTGTTTTGTTCGTTTTTGTTGGGTGTTATTTTTTATCCATTGAGAATATGGGATTGGTTTGAAAGTTGATGTTCCAAGTAAATCAACTTCATAATGATTATTTTGACAATCTAAATAAAGTGGGAAATGTTGTAAACTATTTATTTGTGATTGTTCAATATCAGTTTTTACTGCATATTTGCATTCTAATCGAGGTGATGTTTCGTTTTCTGCAAGGTAGAATTTTATGTTTTTGGGTATTTCAACTGTTGTTTTTCGTGTAAGTAATTCAGGTGGTGTATTTCGACTTAATGTGTCTGGTAATGCAAGATTTTTTCCTGCAGTCCAAACTATATGTAAGTTTGGAAATTTCATTAGAATTAGTTGAAATCTGTAAACTCGGTGGTTTGGATTAGACTTTTGTGTAAAAAGAAAAATGATTGGTTTATGGTCTGTGAATAGAACTGTTGGATGTTTTGATCCAAGTATCAGAAATTCATATTCTGTCAGTGTATATATTATGGCTGTACATTCTCTCATTAGAGTTGAGAGTCGTAGCTCTGCTTGAGTGAATAATCGAGAATTTGCTGATATGAGGTTCATTTTATTTGTACCATTATGTGATTGTAATAGTGCTGCACCGATGCCAAAGTTCGAAGCATCGCACATTGCATAAAATGGTTGATTTGAATCTGGAATTGTGTTTGAAATTTGTTCAGTTAAAAGTTTCTTTATTTCTTCAAATCGTGTTTGATGTTCTGTGTTCCATTCAAAATTATTTTGTTGTCTAAGGATGTTATAAAATGGTCGTAGATATAATTGCATTTTATAAACATATTTACTTAAAAAGTTTAACATTCCAAGAAATTCTTGGATTTTCTTTTTATTTGTTGGTGGTTGAAGTTTTTGAATAGCGTCAATGCGTGATTTCAATGGAGTGATTGTTTTTCTTTCTATATTATGTCCTAAGAATTTAACTCTTGTCAAAAAGAAGTGTGATTTATCGGGGGCGGCCTTCAGATTTTCGTTCTGAAGTATTTGGTGATATTTTTCTAAAACATTGAACATCTCGTCTTTTGTTTGTGATTGCATAAAAACATCGTCTAAATAGGTGATTGCGTTTTTCTTGAGTATCAGTGGTCTAAAAATTTTGCTCATAAAAGCTGAAAATGCTGCTGGTCCTATGGATATTCCATAGAATAAGCGGTTGAATTCATATTGTTGGTTTCCGATAACAAATTGTGTTAAACGTCGTGATTGTTCATCTAGTGGCATTTGATTGTATGCACTATTCATATCGGCGGTTGTAAAGTATTTGCCGTTTATTTTTGTTAAAATAACTTGTATTGGTTCAATGGGCCAATTACATTTTGATTCATCTATAAGTGAATTGAGGTATCTAGCATCGAGAACGATTTTTAATGATTCTCCTTTAGCTAGAATGATAACGGGGTTGATAAATGTGTTGCCTTTTGGTTGTTCTTCTTTATTAACTGGTGATATAATGTTGTATTGTTCTAAAATATCAAGTAATCTGTTCACTTTATCATGTAAGTGAATTGGTACTTTACTTGCTCTCTGTTTTTTGAAAACTGCGTCTGGTTTTAACGGGAGATGTAGTGATGAACTGATTTTCCCAACATCGAATTTTGATGTTGCATAGACTGATGAATATTTAATTAGCTGTTTGGCTAATTTTTCGAATTCGTCTTGTGTTATTTGTGAATGTTGGAAATTAAACATTGTTAAAAATTTTTGTTGGTCCTCTGTGTAGTTACTTATGTTGAATGTAGGTTTGAAATATGGAGTTTTTGTGAAATAATCCGTATTTCTGTTTTCGTTACTTATTATATTATTTATAGATAATTCTTCATTAAGAATTGTAGATTGGCAAATATCTAGTAGTTGGAGTATATTATTTACGCGATAGGCTTTTTCGTGTATTGGTGATATTGTAGCGTTGGTTTCACAATATCCTAAAAGTCCTAAAGGTAATGTTACTTGGTAAGGTGTGTTGTTATAGACATGTAAGGAAATGATATCGGAATTCGAATTTTTCAAATATTTTATGGATGAGATTGTGATTTTGAAAAATTTGTGAATAGGTTTGAATTCAAATTCTGACATATAAAATTTTTGTTTGTTTTGTTCTTTATCATATTGGTGAACTTGTTTGATTGAAAAATTATAGATATTTCCTGATAGTGGTTTTAGGTGTTTTCTTTGTTGGTTAAATATTGGGTAGAATTTTGAAAAGAATGGTGGTTGTTTATTTAATCTTTGAAAAAATGTTAAGGATGTTTCTTTTGTTTTTGTATATTTATCTTTGATTAATATTTTACTATTTAGTATGTTAATTGTTGGTATATACTTCGAAATAAATGGTATTCCAATGATATTATATTTAATGTCAGTGATATGGAATATTTGTTTAAATGGCTTATTTAAAATTTTGCTTTGTTCCATTGTTCTGGTGGGGAGGAGAAATAATTGGATTTTTCCGTAGTTTATCAATGTTGATCCTTGTGCTGTTGCTAGTTTGCTGGAGGTTTCAAGAGGTGTTAGCTTTGGGTGTAAGGTTTTTATTTCATTCCATGTGGGGATGTTTATTATGTTTGATTCTGCTCCTGAATCAATTAAAAAATCTATTTCAAGGTCTGGTGGTTGAAATTCTTTATTTCTTGGGCTTTCTAAGAGAAATGGTATTGTCCAAATTTTTTCTTTGGGTTGTTCTTTTTGTATATTTTGATAAATGTGGTTTGTATTCAAGCATTTTGTTTTGGTATTTTTATTGGTTTGATCTGTAGTGTTAATCTCGTTTGTTTCTTGCGTCGTTGGTGTGGAATTTATGGGTGTAGTGTAATAATTTTGAAGAAATTCTGATTGATTTTCATATATGTGTGATGGAAAGGGTTGTTCATATATGACAGATTCATAGTCATTTTCGACTTTTATCATATTGATAGAAAGAGTGTTTTCAGTATCACTTTCTGAATCTGATGATGTACAGTTTATTTGATTGAGTTGTAACGTATCAGTTACTGTGTCATCAATACCTGGAGGGTCTGATGTTGTTTCTGGGTTAGATTGTACTTGATTGATTTGTCTATGATGTTTAGGTGTACTACTTCTGTGGCGATTATTAGAATTATTATAGTTATTATTATTCCGGTGTGGTGATTGGGAATAATTTCTATAACGATTATTATAACTTGAGTGTCGATTTTGTGAATTATTTCGCGATCTGTTTTGGTAATTATTGTTTGGTCTGTTATAGTTCGATCTATTATATGAGTTATTCCTTGATCGATTGTTCGGGTAATTCTGGTTTCGGTTGTTTGAATAACTTCTATTTCGATTATAGGAGTAGTTTCTATTCCTATTGTATGATGAATTTCGTGATTGGTTGTTTGGATAGTAGTTATTTCTTGATTGGGAATTAGATCTAGAAACAAATCGTTGTGTATTTGAATTTGATCTGGAGTAGTTATTTCGACTATTTGGTCTATTGTAGTGATTTTGTGATGAATTGTTCGTGTTTCTTCGTTCTGGTGATCTTCCTCTATAACTTGAGTTATATGGTGATTGATTTCTTGTATAGTTTGTATTGTTCGGGAGTGGTTTTCCTGAACTGTTGTTGCTGTGGACTGTTTTGTTCGGTAGATTTTGATCTTTTTTCATGTATTGATAGAATGATTTATTTGGTTCTTTATATCTTTGAGGTTTATTTTGGTTGTCTTGCTGTTTTTGTCTTCATTCGGAAATACTATGTCCGTATCGTCGGCAATAATTACACCATTTTTTGAAAGATGGTTTGCCTTTAAAGTTCGGGTTCTTTTCGTAAATATTGAGTATTTCAGTGATTTTTTCAACGAGGTCTGTCTCTGATTCCTGTATATTATTAATATTAGTGGGAGTCGTTTCAATTCTGTTAACGTATTGTAGTTTCAGATTTTCCGCTTCTTCTAGTTTCATCGTGATTTCTGCTTGTTCTAATTTGTCTACTAGTTTTCGAAAATCTAAATCGGGTTCTCGAATTGAAGAAGGATGGGATGCTCTCTTTTTTATTGCTATTTTCCTTAATTGTGGTGTTAAGGTCATCATTAAGATTTCTGTCATCTTTGTGTTTTTATAGTCATGTGTATTTAATGAATATGCTTTTCGAACTAGTGTTTCGATTCGTACTGCTATTTGCTTGATGGTTTCGTTTGGTAATCTGCGAATTTCATTACATAAAACTCTTTGTTGTTGTTTGTTTCTTTCGGAGTCAAACATTTTTGAAAATTCCTGTGTAAACCTTTTCCAGTTTGATTTTATTTCTAGAGGTAGTACTGAAAACCATTTTTGGGCTGCGCCATCTAAGGTTGTTTGTATTAACGCTGTGCGTCGATGTATCCAATTTTGATGTAGTGGCGTATTAATTGGTTCAGGTCCAATATTTAAAATCAGGTTTGCTGTTACTGCATTTAAATAATCTTCTACAGAATATTCAGGGTCTGTTCCTGTGAAAACCATTAAAGGTTTGTTTGATGTTATTGATGATCCACCCATAAGGTATGGATTCATTGTCATTTGTAATGATTCTGCTGCATTTGGCATTTGAGAAAAATTTGAAAGTTGGTTTCTTGTTATTTCATGTTGTTGGAGATAATATGGGAGTGGTATTTCATTTTGCATTTGTGATGCTTGATACGAGTGTGCAGTCATTGGATTTTGTTGTTGAATTGGTTGAAAAGATTGTGTATTAATTAGATTTTGTTGTTGAATTGGTTGTTGATGTTGTGCATCTATTGGTTGTGGAGAAAAATTTCTATGATTTGTACGTGTTTTCTGTATTCCTTGTCTACGATATTCTTGAGTATTTGGTGCAAATATATCTGGTTGTAAGAAATCATCATCTGAGGATAAATAATCCATTTGATAAGATGTCTGTTTTTTATTTTTATTTTGTTGAAAAAATGGGTAATTTTCACTGTGATCCTGTGGAGGATTTGTTTGGAAATTTATTGAATTAGGTTGGGTCATTGGGTTATCCCAATTTCGAGATCTTGTATATTGGTTAAAATTTCTTTGTGGTTGATTATATGTTTTTGATGGATGTGTATAATTATAATTATGGTCTGCAAAGTTGTTTCTAGTGAATGTTTTGCGTGTTTTTGATTGTATTGTCATGGGTCTGTATGTTTGGTAATCCATATGTGAATATTTAGGGGCAACCGAAGGTTTAACGGTTGATTGTAAGGTTACCTGTGTTTGTGAAGGATTTGTATTTCTTGGTGTTGTTAAATTTGGGCGTATTGGTGAAATACTTTGTTGTGTAGTTGTTGTGTGTACAATTTCTTCATTTATGAAGTGTGATGGTGTCTGGATATCTTGTTGAGTAATATTCCTAGTTCCATTGAGGTTTTCATTGTGTATAACTGTAGAGTTTAAACTATTATTTTGTGTATCGGGTAAAAATGTATTATAGTTTAATGGTGTTGCATCAATTGTTAATGGTATTACTCTTACATAATCTCTTATGTAAGATATCGTACTTATTGCTTGACTTGAGATTGATTGTGGGAAGCTTATAAATGCGGGATGAGACCATTCGGGGTCCCAAACTTAATCTGATTGTTCTGTGATAGCTGTATCATCGTTCGAGTTTTGGGGTCTAAAATTTTTTCTTGCTTGTGCAATTAAATCAATATTGTGTGTAAAATAATCTATTATGAACCATGCCAAAATTTTTTGTAGATCGTGTTTTGTATGTTGTGAAACGTCGTCTTTCGTGAAATTTTCTTTAATGATGTTTAAATAACTAGAGAGTAGTGTGATTTCATGTCGTACTCTTAAATGTTTAGATGTTTCTGTCGGTGAGACATTTGTTAATGGGAGTTCATTTTCTAATATCGAAATATAACTATATATTATTGCGAAAACTTCATTGGTGAAAATGGAGTTTGCTCTTTGTGAGTTATGGTATTGGATGCTTTTTATATATTCTGAAAAAACTTTTGAAAATTCTAAATCAAGATCGTCTGTTTGAATTGTATATTTTCTATTATTATGGTTTGGTGAGGTGAATTCTATGGAGTAGATTCCATACTGTTGTGTTATGTTGCATATATCTTTTAAGTAGTGATCTATGATTTGTCTTTTGATTTTTACATCGGGGAACTCTGTTTTACATGGACTGATTCCGGGTTCAAATAAATTTACGAGTAAATTTTGACAAAATATGTGTTGTCCTCTATCAGTATCTGCATCTACTATAAAAGGAAAGATTTCATCATCATCTGGACTTTCTTCACCTGGGGTGTGCGTTGAGCTCATTTTTTCGTTCGATGACTGTTAATATGTAATTATTAATGTGTCGAATTGGTTGATTCCAATTGTATAAATGTACTGGTTTGTGTTTATACTGCTTTTTTATTCTTCTTTTTCCTCTTTTTGATGAATTTGAAGTTGTTTCTGAGTCAGAAAAATATAATTGATCGTGAAGTGGGCAATTTTTATCTATTGATTCTTTTAGTTTGTAAAGTTCGTCTAAACTGTTGGTTTCTGATTCTGAAAATGCGTTTCGATTTTTTGAAAATCTTTTTCGTGTTATTTGTCTTTGTTTCGTTATTATTTTTCTTTTTAGTGTTTGTCGTTTTGTTCGAATGTATCCAACTGTTTGTGTATGAGGTGTGATTACAAGGTCGTATTTTTTGTTATCTATTTCACAATTGTGTAAAACGATTGTTTGTTTATTTCCTAGGTTTTTAAATGACATAAGGTTTAGGATGACGGATGCAAAAGGTTGTTAAATGATTTCTATTTTCTTAAACTGTTAGTTCTTACGATTTTTTGGTTAGCTTAACCTGGGTCTATTTGTTCAGGGTTGGAGAGAAAAGTATATCGATTCCGAAGAATGATTTTTTACTTTCTCGTGGCTAGTATAAGTTAAGGTGTTAACTTACTTAATCTTACTTAGGGGTAGTGATTGTGTTCAAGGGTTGGAGAATAGTAAATCGATCCACAAGGTTCAGGTATAATTAGAACGCGAGTAGTTCGTTAGATACTATTTTAAACTTACTAAGTCTAAGATTTATCCTGGGTCTGGTAAGAGGGGGGATCAAGTGAAGGATGAATAACCGAAGTTCTTCACTGTTTATCCTAATTTGAATGATTAGTTTTGTTTAAAAATTTCTATTAGTTTTGGGTCTTTAGAAAGGGTTGGGTAGTGAATCGACGTTTGAGGTCGTTAGACACTAATTAAGTGGGTGGGGGAGAACAAAGTTGTTCTGTTTGATCCAAGGATAAGCCTTGATGATCAAATTTGAAATTTAATTAAGTAGAAAATGATTTAAGATCCAAGGATAAGTCTTGATGATCTGGTTTAAAATTAAGTGAATTTAAGTTTTAATAAAATTTTAAATGTGTGTAAAGGAAAGATTTAGTGTTTTGATGATATTAGTGGGTTTATGATTGCTGTTATGTTTTAGATGATGGAGCTGGAACAACAGGATGATTTATGATTACTAACCATTTATTGTCATGCTACTAATTTTTATTTTTTATTTTTCAATAAATATTTTTCAAACATATTTTGTATATTACTGCAGAGTTTTAGGAAAACGATCTTAGATCTTTTTATCAATCGTTATTGTATATTAATAATTTTGTTTAGCGCCTGAAATGATTTTGAAGATTAGCTTCAAGGTTTTATGTTTGCAAATGAAAATCTAAATTCATTGCCAGTAATATTCTAAATATAAAAGTTTGTGTTGGCTTTTGCCGTACTATCATATAACTATTTGGTAAGTTTCTATTTTGTCGTATGTCGTCTCTGGTTCGAGGTCTTCTTCCAATTCCGGGTAGTTCTGTTATGGTTCGGAATATTGGCTCTGATCTATTGAGTCGTAGAGACATTTCGATTAAATTATTGTCGTATAACATTTTGTAAATGTTTTTGTCTAATTTCTAATCTATTTTGGTTAATTCTAAGCTATTAAGGTCTTGTTCGAGACTTATGGTCGCACCAGATGAGTTAGGACCGATGTGGTTAACTCATAGAGTAATTTCGGATAGGGTACACCGTCTGCTCGTCACGCTATCTTATTTTCGGCCGGATAGATTCGTGCAACTTCTTAGTCTAATACCGATCCTAATCTTACTCTTATACTATCTAGTCTCAGGTTGTTTAACTAGTCTCTGCTAGGCTCAATAGATCTAGGGTATACTGGTTTATTGCGGTTGCTGAAGTGCTCGGGAGAGTCCAACTAATTTCTAAGTTAAATTCAAATCTCTCTGGTGCTGAAATTACAAGTAACTTCAGCACTTACAAATAAGTGGGTTGTTAGTTAGATGGATCATGATTGGTTAATATTAAATACTTTACATTGGTAAAACATTTAATTTATCCAATCATAAAATGTAGTTTAGATCAGGTTCCATTAGATGAAAATTTATTGTAAAGTTAATCATCTCACTGTGTATGAGGTTGACGCCCACCAGTCCAGCCGCGCCCTTCCTGTCCTTCAGGATGTCGAGTGTGAACATGACGAAGAAGAAGAAGACGACGACTGAGGAGAAGTGGCTGAACAGGAGGAACACTCTGGCCGAGTTCACCCGCCTCTGAAACGATGAGTCATCCAGCAGAAGGGCTGTCTTGATAGAGGTGGGGATGAGGCCCATGTCTGCTTTGACCCCGAAGTCTGGTGGAAGAAACATTCAAATTCAGCATCTTTATTTATTTAATAGTTGAGTGGATTGGAGTAACATTAAGCTACCAAGTAATAAATGTCTTGATTTTGACTGGCTGAAAGTTCCTACTTGGAACCAAGTTAGCATCCTTCTACCAATGGCGTTAGATTGATTTTGATTTGGTCCATTAACTTATTGCCTGCATCTTCAGCCGGTGAGAAAATATAAAAATTCGGTTTAATTCAAATTAATGCGGTAAAAAAGTTTGCTTAAATTCAATTTTCCAAGTGTTTTATTTTGAAATTCTAACAATTTTACGCAAAAAAACTTGTTCGGGCGAGTAAGTTGAAGACAAACATCAAAAGTTCCCGTCTCCAATATTTGCCAAACAATTAAATTACCAGCTGAATTTAATACAATTTTTACACTTTTTTCTGGCATTTATTCTTTTCGCTGTACAGATTGATAGCATGCAAAGTTCTAAGAACAAGTTTTCATTTTAAAGGGCAAATAGGATAAATATTTTTCAGTGGAGTTATTTCTTACTCAAATCATAAGTCCTACTTCCTCTGTTCGTTCCCACTGTCCATAAGCCCATAGTTATGGACCCATCGGCCACAGATACAATGCCTTGTGCATGACCCATCATGCACATAATACACGCTACGACGATAAGAACTGCAGCCACGCAACAAACAACATACTTCACCAACTTAGTATTACTCGGCGCCATTTTGAATAGTAATCACAGCGATAAACTTCTCTCAAAGAACAGTACAATAAAAAAATTGTATTAATTTTTCATAAACTACTAATATTGTATACCATAAAGCAGCTACCAACTTGAAATACGATTAACAATAAAAATAAAATCCAGTTACAAAATTAACACAACGAATTGTGTATAAGTGGTTTGCAGATTTTTATTTGTATCTATGACGTAGAGGCAAAACTAAAAATAATTGATCGATACAGTATTTGAGTAGAGCTTTGAAAAAAATTCTGATGTTTTCAGATTCATTATAACAGAAAGCCAACTCAAGATGGTCATTTTGAGCTTCGGTGGAAACATAATAACATCTTTTGAGCCAATTTAACGTCAGTTTGAGAAGAGAAAAGCCTAAATTTAATCTCTTAATTTGAAGTCTGTCGCTGCCAAAAAAAAATTTCCATTGTTTTGTTTGATTCAACAGAATTGGAGTCTGAAGAAAGCAAGGATAACAATAATTTAAGAATTACTTTTATACAAAAGAAGCGTCTGCAATTTCAAATTTCTATTGATCACATCAGGCTCAAGCGGATTTTACAATGCTACTAGTTCTGTCGTATCATAGGGGTGTTTTTTTGGTACCTTGGCATGGGCAGATTTATGGGGGACGCCTCCTTTTCAGAGAGTCGACCCCCTGATGACCAAAAATGGTCCCCTTAGTACTTTTTAAGAAATCCGATTTTGACTGACCAAAATTTTTCTGAAGGCTCCTTTGGCGCCGATATATATTAACTTTGACGGGGAGAACGCGCCCAAAAAGCGCGGTTTTTTGTCAAAATTTTCTTAAAAAAATGCCCAAAACGGCTTTTTTAAACAGTTTTTTCACAAATTTGCGTGCCGCGCGAAAAATTTTGTCAAAATACGATCTGCTAGTTTTCTGCGAGCGGTTTTGGTCGACCTAAAAAAAGATCGACAAAATATTGAAAAAAAAACTTTTTTGAAAATCCTAAATCCGCCCCTGCACCGTGGTACAAAAATTAACGGACTTACTTTAACCATGGCTTAACCATGAAATTAGTACCGCAAAATTCATTGTCAGTCTTTTTTATGGGAAAAAAGGCACAACAAAAGCACGTCGTAAGTTTACAAAAATCTATCGTACTGAAACCTAGTGCTGATTTAAATAACTTGGACAAAACAAAGGAAGCTAGAAATCTAAATTGGAAAGTTCTGAAATTGGCTTCATAATATGCAATGATAACAAAAAAGCTAAGAATCATATCAAAGTTAATAAGTTTAGGTCTTGTTACTTATCCCGCCCAAATTTCATAACTTTGATAGTTTGTATTACTCAAGGTATAAATGCAGAGAACAGTAACCTGATCGCCCTGATCGCACGTCTAATAAAAATGCAATCACTTTATTTTTAAGCCGATTCCTAAAAAGGCCAAAATTTGAGCAGATGTGAAGGTGGTCATTTTTTCCTGAAAATGCTTTACTTAAATTTTTGGGCTGGTTAAGGCTCAGCACCTAATTCAAAGCAAATTGTAGAAACTTATACCCTTCTTAACTTTTGTTGGGCCACATAAAACACTCAAGTTGATATATTTGGCTCTTCATTTCACCAAACAACTGCTTACAAAAGAAAAATGATTTTTTAAATGTGAATATACTTATTGCAATTAATCTTGAGTTTTTGGGTCTCACTTAATCACTCACACTATGGACTTTAACTTAACGAATAACAGCAAGCAGCAAATGTGAAAAAAAATCTATTTGTGTTTTGTTTGCTTGCAAACATCTCTGCTTTGAGTACTTTCGCAGAAACCGAACATTTTTTATTTGTCGGCAAAAGAGTTGCATAACAATTTTTATAGTAATTCATAAACATGAATTTTTTCACCTTTGAGTTCTGTCTAGAAAAACTATACACCGAATTATATTCAATTATAATAAATTTGAGGAAGTATTTCTATTGTTTCAAATGAAAAATGCAAACTTATTGTTTGTCTAAATTGCGAATTATTCATTCGTATTTTCCAGGTGCTTTAATGGGAAACGTTTGTCATGCATACAAAAATGTGACGGAATAGAGTTCCGTCTCAGTTATTTTTCGGATTTTTAAAGAAAGTGAGGAATATATATTATATGCTCAGTTGATCTTTTTTTGTTCACAATAAATTTACAAAACTATGGTCCCTCGGGGGATCGCTTTCTTGATCTAACTGGGCCTAGCCCGGTATGCACACCACTATACTAACCTACCATCAGACTAAAATTTTTAATTTTGCCAATATTTAAATTAACAAAAATTATTCGAGACCAAGTAAAAGGCAGTCGGAACGGAACATTCAAGTCTTTGCCCTGACACCAGCAGTCTTGTCCCTAAATGCAAAGTATGAAAAGCCTATTAGTAGAAAAAAATAGGAAGCAAGCAAGTTGCAAGAAAAGACACAATTCGTAGATTATGTAATGCTATCTCTTGGGACTTTTGCTCTATCTATTAAACAATATTCAAATTCAATGGAAAAATGACAAAATAATTTTTTTTTCATAATTCTTTGGCATTTGTGAATGAAAGCATACAGTATGCATGAATGTTAGCCGCCCTGATTGATAATGCAGTGACAATCATCCCACATTCGGCCATCTCAGGATAGCAATTTTTGCAGCAATGAATCATAGATAAGTTATTGTTCCGACTTTCGTAACAAAAGTAACGGAATATTTGTGCTCGGGGTGGGTTTTTGTTTCTTCAGACAATTTTCGACTTTTTAACTAGCCATTTTTGACGAAATATTTTTTTATCATTCAAAAATATTTTTGTTCAGAGCTTAAATTAAAAAAAAAACAATTCACCTTTGATCATTTTTTGTAAAGTTGTGGGGGTTTAAATATTATCATTTTGGCCAATTTTGGACAATTAACGCGCGGTATATTTCGCGCTATTAATGCGTAAGCGGAGACTTAATCCGTCTTGGAAACCATTCCAAATTGGTTGAAGGAAGCTTATTTGCCTCAATTGATATGTTACTAAGAACAAAATTTATCACTTTGTGCTTTATATGGCGTCAAGGGGGGATGATTTTCAGAAAAAAAATCTCAATTTTTTTTTTCAATTTATTTTATTACAATTAATTTTTGCATGTTATTTTTTGCTCCATAGGCCTCAAAAGGCAGTCGCAACATTCAGGGTTTCGCCCTGATACAAGCAGTCTTGTTGAACATTACAGCAATAGATCAGTAACTCAGTAATTATTCGTCAAAAATTTAATGTAACTTAAGTGAGTGTTTGGTATTTAGTACCAATTTTTTGTGTAAAAGTTGTCAACAATGGCGCAGCAGGAGTTGTTGTGGTTAAAGATTTGAATATTGAAGGCTCAACCCGGGGTTTTTTTATTTTTGCTTTCCGAAAACCATAAAAATTATCCCTGATTCAGAGATGATTCGGTCTTAATTTAGAACTATGACCTACAGTACTGATTCACCAATGTTTCAGATCTGATTATGTATGAAGTGGATCAAATCCTGAATCAGAGATGAGAAACACTGATTTTTATCTGAAATAGCTATGATTATCACTGAGAATAACCGGTAGAGCAATTGTACGGTAAAAATTTTCTGGTCAAATTCAAAACCAAATGAGCTGAATCAGTTCCCTTGGGATCGTGTTTTGAGACAATTATTTATATTATTTGCTAATAACAGTGAAATTATTTTAGGAAAACTGTGCCATGGAAGTTTTTACCCAAACGTGTTCCTAACTCAAACTGTTTACATTAAAACTTATCAAAAAAGGGAAAATTAAGCTCACGCGAACTTCGAAACGAAAGAAGCAAACGATGCAAGCTCACATTAGAGCAATTTTAACTATGAATTTCGGTTTTTTAACTAGCCATTTTCGACGGAGCTTTTTTAAATCATTCAAAATGTATTGTTGTCCTGAGCTTAAATTTGACAAGATATTTTACCTGTGCTCATTTTAAAAAAGTTTTGAGGGTTTAAAGATTGCTATTTTGGCCAATTTGGGACAATTAAAAATTAAAAACTATAAAAATCGCGCTATTAACGCGTGAGTGGAGATTCAATCCGTCCTAGAAATTGCTCCGAATTGGTTCAAGGAAGCTTGTTTGCCATAATTATATTGCATGTGGGGGGATTTTCTTTTTATGTTATCACATTCAATTTTTTTGTTACTACTGCTCCATAGACCTTAAAAGGCAGTAGGCCTGATACGAGCAGTTCTGTTGTATTAGATAAGCAACAGATATCTATTCCTCAAAAACTGCCACACAATTCAGGACACGAATACAGGACGGAGACATATTGAACACAACTGTTGTATGCTTAACTAACGCAGGTTTCAAAATTACCAATTCTGCCATTTGATAAAAATTTTTAAAAAGCTCATAAATCTGTTACACTTTTCTTAAAAACGAAAACTATTTCTGATATATTTAAGGGCACCCGGATAGTTCAAGGTTTCGCATAGATACGAGTTTTATCAATAAAAAAATGATTAAGAAACTCCCAATTTTTGGCTATTTTTTCTCTTTAATAACAGCGCAAAGTTAAAGTATTTTTAATTGACCAAACTGAGTGCTCAAATAATGGGAAATTGCACAAAATTGTAGATCGTATCGGATTTCTTGGTCAACCATGATTGCCAAAATTATCAATTGAAAAGTTTTTAATTAATATTTTATTTTACAATTTCGTCGAATCAAATTGATGGACTTCAAATTCAAATCAATGCATCTGGGATAGTTAGAAATGACAGTCCGCAGAAAAAGTCTGAGTTGTATGGCGCATTTGACCAGGTTTGTTGATAAGCATTCACATACTCAAACTTGATCAGACAATGCACTTTTTTCGAAGGTACAATTAGACGAATTAAAAAGCGGGAAAACAAATACCTGTCATTATTAATAGTGTTAGATCATTGTTAAAAGTGTTAGATCATTTACGGAAAAAGTTTTGAGCCGTTTATGTACAATAAGCTTAGCTTGCCCTTTTTGATTGTCATAATTTTGGTGTATTTAGAAAATATTTGAAAGAGTTTGAAAAAATTGGATAACCCAGACGATAGAATCATCGCAAACATATTTATCTTATAGATTAAAATCAGGAGTCGTGATTTGAATTGGTAGGTTCAGTATACGGATCTTCATCATTTTCTTTGTAATATACACCTTGATAAACGTCGTCTTTTGGAGCACAATATGGGTCTATAGAGGTCGCATACGCGTCAGTGTATTCCGTTTCTTCAATTTGCTGGGGGCTGTTGATTATGATCGAAGGAGGGCTGTTTACATATTCGCCCAGATCGGTGGTCCTGAAATTAAATTTTCCACAAAAAAAGTTTTTCACAAAATTGTTCAGCAATTTCTGTTTAGAACTGCTACATCATCTAAATTTCTTCCTCTCAACTTTAAGATGCGACGATCGCCACCAACAACATTTTCTCAATATTAAGAAAATTGAAAAATTAAAAAAAAAACGAAAAAAGCTCTTTTTCTCTCGCAGTTTCTACATTAACATTTCATGAATCTAAAAAAGTTTTGTTAGCAACCATTCCTCAAAAAAGTCAAATTTTTACAGTATTAAGTTTTATGTTTTTTTTTTGCTGACAAAAACACTTTTAGATTGACCAAAATTTCCGAACATTTCTGAAACGCCAAAGATTTGCCGCTCATGCGAAACCTTTGGATAACTTTTACCCAAAACCTTGCGGTTTAATTTGATTCAAAATCTTTGGCCCAAAAACTTCGCATTTTATTTGAGTCATGATAATTTCACCTAATAAAGGTTTTCCATACAGGTTTGTTGAATTACGTTAGCTTCAAAGTAGCCATATATTCTAATACCTGTATTTAAAGCCAATGAGGCTGTCTCTAAAAAATCACGCCAACTGTCAGGAATAACAAAATCTTTCAATCCGGGTGTCTACCTCAGCATGAATGCTATTTCAACATGCAAGTGTGAACTCACGTTTTTTCGTATTCGTCAGAAGGATCTTCTGGTGGCTGAGAATTAACAGGGTTATTACTGAAACAGAAACGGACGATTAAATTGTGTTCATTTTAGATCAAACAACTCAACACCGTTCGTTTTTCCAGCCACTTGACAAATTCCTAAAAATTTATTAGCGCCATCATGTCCTCACACCCAAAACACAAATTAGGAAATATTATGATTATTATTATTATGATTTTTTTCATTTTAAAACTTTGTTGCAAGAAAAAAGTGTGAACGATTTTTGCTATATGCACAGTGTTGTGATTTGTTTTTTAGCTATTCTAAATGACCTTTGGTACTAATTAAGTACCGGTTAACTTTGTTCGATACGACCATCGATCGATCCTAGAGTGTTCGTTCAGCATTAGTCTTTAGAACGTTTTAAAATCACACACACTATTTTTATCTGTTTTATTCTTTTAAGTAATTGTACATTAGTTGTACTTAAGTCGTAGATTAACAGAATAATTTATTATGGCGCACCTAATGATTCGAACGTGCGTGGAATCCCCTTTCTGGCCAAACCACACTCTAGAGCCACCGCATTCCTGGACCCAATGGAGCGACCAATTTCAATTGGCGATAATTGCAAAAGAAAATCTGGATATAGAGAGCCTAAACGGACCAGAAGTACCAGAAACCCAAACCCCCATCTTGGAAAAGCAACAGGAAGCGAGTCAGACACGGAGAGAGCCAGTAGAGAGACGAGGAATAAGAACGCAAGGAAACATTATGACGCCGCCGAAGAAAAGCGGATCAATGAGGAGGAAAGAAAAATCAAGGGAATGAGACGGACGGAAGCAGATAAGAGACTGCGTTCAATCTTATTTTTAGCAAGGAAAAAGGGTCTTCACGCATAAGAACCCCAGGGTCAAGATTTTAGCGATCTCCTTCACAGAATTCTGGACGTTACTCGACGCAGCATTCAACAAACCGCCTAACACAACGTTCGAGAGGTACAAATTACTAAACCGCAAACAGAAAGACCGGGAATCATATGAACAATTCTTTGGAACCATAACTGACTTGGCGAGTACTTGTAAATTAAGAGACAATGACGAAGCCGAATGAATAAGAGATGTTTTTATTTGTAACATGAGGAACACTGACACCCAAAGGAAACTTCTATCCGCCACGATAGGTCCGACAGAAGCATTCAACCAGGCCTTGATCGATCAAAAAGGATATTTTAACCACCAAAAACTGACCAATATGGCACAATCGTAAACCCATGGACCAACTTTTAATTCTTTTAACAACCACAATCAGATCAAGAAGGAACCAAGTCTCAACATAGAAAGAAGCAAAGCGTTCTTGAAATGTGGGAACCCAATTACGAAAGGACATCTGAACGTATTCCCAGCGAAGGAAATAAAGCGTAAAAATTGTAACTACAAAGGAAACTTCGCGACACTATGTAAATCTCGTAACAAACGACCCACTGTAAATACTGTAAATGATAACTATGTAAATACTGAGAATTGTACATACGTCTCTCCGGAAAGTTCGTGGGGCGACAATCAAGAATCTTGCGATGTGATAAACTCCTGGAAAAAACACGGGCATAGTGACGACGAGGACATCTCAGTACTAAGCGTGAGAACAATTTATGATAAAAACGGGCTGGAAACCAAGAAACTGCTAAACATAGGCTTGGGATGGGATATGATCGTAATATGAACATCCCGGTAGACTCAGCAAGCCCTGTAAGCTTTTTAAAACAAATGTGAACGTGTTGCACGAGCTCAAATTAAGATACCCCAACCTGAAAATCCACCCAGTGGAGAAGGTGATTAAAGACTTGTGTTGTGGCTTCACAGATGATGTTATCAACATCTTAGGAAAGATCATCGTTAGGACACAATCCAACGGGTGGATCAGCGAAGAAACTCCATTCTTTCTAACTGTTGGTTTTGAACGCTACATTCTAGAAGTGAAACAGAAGAAATGCCCCCAGCTTAGCTCATTGTAAACCAAACACCATTTGAGAGTAAGTAGATTGAACTTCATTCAACAAATGACAAAATTTTCAGGGAGTTCAACAAATTATTCACCAGAGTGGGAAAAATTCCTAACGATCACAAAGTAACACACTTCCACCCACCGTTTAAGCCGGTACAGGCAAAAGGGAGAAGAGGTCCCCTTCACTTACTTGCGGGGGTAAATGAAGAACTGAAAAGAATGGAGACCGAAGGTCACAAATTAAAACTGAAAAAGTGTGACGACGATTGTTTTTATCAGCCCGATTGTTATTACCGGGAAGAAAGACGGCTCGATTAAGTTGGAATTAGATTTTTAATTGTTAAACGACCAGATTTTTAAAAACAAATACCCAATGCCAAATACTCATGAACTTATAGACAACGTGGCTCTTCAAATTTTTAGGAAAAGATATAGGTTTTACTGATCTTTTATCTATATTACCATAGGGCAAAGCCCTTCCACCTTCTTATTACGACGAAGACTTTGTAGTAGTTTCAATCGACAAAATTGAGAATATTTTATCTAATAGAGACAACTTTTATTCAGAAAAGGTGAATATTGTAGATAGACCGTTGGTCGCTGTAAATATTAAAACTCTCGTGAACAGTATTATCCCGTCGGGAGTGGAAAATTCAAGCGACGTGATTGTTCAAGACTTTTCGAATAGCTCTTTAGCTAATTTGAAACTCAAAACGACTGTCATTATTATATCTTGTATTGCTCAGTCAATAAAAATTTCGATAACTCCTACATTCGAGCAGAAAATTCTACTTCCAAGTTTTTACCTATCGACAATTCTAAATTTAACTTCAGGAGCATCACTTCCTCGGATGAGATTCTTTTACATTTCATTTTTAAAAATAAACAATTCACACCTCAAAACAAAAAAAAACTTGATATAAGGGAAATGGAATATATTACCGGCCCTTTACTCATAATTCACGAAGAAAACAACATCGCCCTGAAATTTAAAGATGACCATCTCCCAGACAACCATGCAAACCTAGTCAAGAGTTAAACTGAGCCATGTCTCAGATATTCCCCGAAGATAACTGTTCCAAAAAACTTCTACAATTGATGACGAGAGAAAACAAAGTGATTTGGTACTTGATCGAGACAATAGAAACGAAACGACCAATGGGTATTCACGGAACGTATATGAAAAACGTTTCAAAGGACCTCCACGTTAAAGATGACCTACTATTTCTAGATAACAAATTAGTCGTGCCGGCTACTATCAGGGGAACCTTCAGCGCAATGCTACACGAGATCCACCCAGGCCAGTTCGGGATGAAGTTTCTCGCGGAGTACATTTGGTGGCCTCATACCTACCGAGAGATTTACCATCACGGGAAGTCTTGTAGTCAATGCCTCAAAGCCGGTAAGAACCTCAAAATTTTGTTAGTTACCGACAATATTACAAAACTGCCGACTCTGACTTTCGCGAACGAATAAATAAATCTGGATTTCGCAGGACCTTTGGACGCGTTTTGGGGAACACAAAAATACATTCATTTATGTATTGATTAATTCACTAAATTCCATCGGCCAAGATAATTAGAAATACATCCTCAAACACGGCTATTTTCTTTTTAAACGACTATTGTCTCCATCACAGATTCCCAAGGAAGGTTAGAGTCGACCACGGGTTTTGCTTTTTATCACACGATTTTAAAAATTTCTGCGAAAAATACAATATCAACATCATTTTTTGTACAGTTTGCCATCATAGATCTAATGGGCTTGTGGAAAGAGTGGTTTATACGATAAAGTCTAAGTTATTGGCAATATCATTTGATTTATCAAAACCTTCTTTAAATTCCTCGATCGAAAAAAATATCTGGAACCTTAGAATCACAAAACAAGCTTCAATCGTTTGTACTCCGTTCGAGTATAACTAAAAAATTTAGCTAAATCTCGAAGATCATTTTGCCTATCTTGGGAAGTCTTTGCCAAAAAAGATTCGAATATATCAAAGATTTCTCAAGAACTTTCAAAGAATCTTGAAGAAAATACAACAATTCCAAAAATTATGAACAGAAAAATTTTAACATTTAAGGCAGTTTTCTCAATTTGCTAAAAATCTAGATTTTCCAGTTTTAATTTAAACTAACTAGTTTGTAATCCCTTACATTCTAAGTAATTTTAGAAATCACAAATAAAAAATTAATGCTGAAAAAAATTGTATAACTAGTGTGAACTCTCACCTTTTTTCAATGTGATTTGTTGCCAATTGACTTCGTCTTAAAAGAAAGCAGAACACAGTGTTCACAGCTATAACAATAACAAGAAACGCAACTACCCCACAGCCGATGTACACATAGAGCATGTTGAACTCGTTCGATTCCTTGTCGGTCAATGTTTCGAAGGACGTCGTGGTTAATGGCATTGACTCGCTGATATTCTGAGGCAGCGTTTCGATTGTTGAAGTTGTCGCCCCGACCACTGTGCTGCAGTTATAGCAAATACAATTTGACGAGAAGTCACCGTTCGTGCCAGTTATTTCACATGTACCCTTATCGCACGGGTTAGGAACACAAGGATTGTCTATTGAACACGTTTCTCCAATTCCGTCTATTACATTAGTGCAGTCGCATGAAAAACTATATCCAACAGCATCGTTCCCACTCACTGAGCAATTTCCACCGTTGCATGGGTCTGGAACACAGGGATTATCGGCAGAACAGTTCTGGCCAATTCTGTCGTTCCCACTGCTGCAATCACATTGATAGGCAAGGCCGACTGCGTCATTTCCAGTGACTTGGCAAGCTTCTCCATTACATGGATCTGGGACGCATGGATCATCCAGAGTACAATTTAACCCCAAAAAATTGGCTGCTGTTGAGCAGTCGCAATTATAGCCGGGGGTATTAGTTCCCGTCTCCTGACAAGTTCCACCGTTTTCGCACGGGTCGCTGAAACAAGCCGGTGTCGCTTGGATTTCACATGTGCCTCCAATGTCTCCGCACAACTGAAAGTTGAAGTAATCTCCAGTCTGCGAGTCGAATTGAGTCGGACAAACGAAGTCTGATGACCCGTTGAAAAGTGTTCTGTTTACAAATGAGCCTTGAATGCACCCGTTGAATGATGAATTCTGGAAAGTATATGGGAAAATGCAGACATCTTCTCTCTCAGCTGTAAGGCACGATGGCTGACATTCGTTGTTGGTCCTGTAATTGAAGGAAAATAACAGTGAAAAAAGTCTTCCTCTAGAATGATTAATGTGAAAAATTGTGAGCCCATGATGAACAAAACAATGCAACAGTGTTAACTCATAAATACTAAGAAACAAATCAAGTTTTTCAGTTAATGTGCTAAAAGCTCAGAAAAATTCTGGTCGCAAAAATTTTTCCATCATCGACTAAACCAAAACAATAAAATATGGATTGACTTGTATTTATTTGGCTTCCTGAATTTTTTCTGGTTTTTTTTTCATATAATTTTTGCAGATGAAGTTGTTTTAATTTTGATCGTTATGGCTTAGAAAACTCTTACACAATTTGCATAGTTGTTTTTTTGACTTGATAAACTAATTTAAGTAAAGTAGCTGTGTAGCAAAGACTGCTGCAGTGCTTTAAAAGAAAGAATAAGTCTGATTACAATTCTTTGTCGGAACTCCAACCTTTTTCAGCAACACATTTTTCTCAAAAAGGAGAAAGGGTTCAAATTCAGAATCAACAACGTCAGACGTTGTTTGGGCTAGATTATTTTTTTGTAGCAAATATGCATTTTTTGATCGCGAAAAGTGCGTTCCATTGAAATAAGTGTTAACACTATTATGCTTTCATAAAAAAAAGGTATTATGCATTTGATTGCTGTTGAACAAAAAAGTAACTACTCGTATCAGGACAATATTTCTGAAGGGTTTTTGAACAAAAATGACAAAAAATTTAGGAATTTTTTTTAAAGAACTTAAATGCTAAAAATTTGTTTGCATAGTCATTCCATTACACGCCATATTAAGCACAACGAAAAATAATTATAAAAAATCATTTATACAAACTGGCCTGATTCAATTTGAGTTGTAATGAAATCTAAGCCGCATTAATTTGCTGCTTGCACTATGATTTGAACTTAATTAATTATTATTTCTTCCAAACTTAACGGTATGAAAATTTCATCAACATCGTGGTAAAAAAACTGTTAAATGAGAACACAAAATTGGCCTGCAAAAAAGACACCAACCACAAATATTCGTTAAATCGTTCCATAAAGAGAACAAGACTGCTCGTATCAGGGCGAGGCACTTAAAGTTCCGACTGCCTTTTAAGGTCTATAGAGCAGTAATAACTTAGAAAACTATATGTAAAAACAGAATATTTTTTTAATTTAAGATTTTTGCAAAAATCATCCACCCACACGCCATATAAAGTACGAAAGGATAGATTTAGCTCCCTCTAACAATTGAATTATGGCAAGTGAGCTTCTTTCAACCAATTTGGAACGATTTCTAAGACGGATTAGCTCTCCGCTTACGCGTTAATAGCGCGAAATATATCGCGCGTTAGTTGTCCCAAATTGGCCAAAATGGCAATCTTTAAACCCCCGTAACTTTACGAAAAATGATAACAGGTAAAATATCTTTTCAAATTTAAGCTCAAGACAACAATACCTTTCGAATGATATAAAAAAATTCCTCAAAAATGGCTAGTTAAAAAGTCGAAATTTGTCTGAAGAAAAAAAACCCACCCCGAGCACAAATATTCCGTTATTTTTGTTACCAAAGTCGGAACAATTAGACAACTGGTTTAAAACAAGATTATTTTGAACACCAGTGCTGCCTTGTAAATTGATTTAGGAGGTTGTTTGTAGAAAATAATCTTAAGATTTCAAACTCAATCACTACTTAATTTTTTTTGAGCTTTCATTCCGAACATTCGGCTGACATAATTTAGTAAGAACTGTTATATAAATTTTCGTTACCAACGAAATGTTCAGATTTTTTCATGTTTCGATTCTTTTTTAAGAAAAATTTATCGCACAACGCTAATTGTCTAGTAGTTTTTGATGAAGTTTGCTTTACAATGAAATTTGAATCAATATTAGGTGCAACTAAAAAAATATTTTGAACGCACATTATTTCGCTTGTTGTCTTAATTTCACAAAAACTCAGACAAACGCAGATTATACGAGAGCACGTTTCAATTCTGAGGAAAAAAAGCAAAGAAACAAATCGAATTTTGAACTCAAGCTATTGTGGCAATCAAACATTTTTTGATGGTAAAATTTGGTTTAAATGCCAAAAAACACCGTTAAAATTTGTAAACATTTCAAATGAATACCGACTGAGACAGGTACGAAGTGCTTTCTCATAAAATATTTCAATAAATTACACCGGTTATTCGTCACGCTATCTGTTTTCAGCCTAAAATTATTTTGCAACTTCTTGGTCTCATACTGGTTTCGGTACAATATTTACTTAGCGTTTAGTTATGGGTCATGATTGATTTTTATCAAATATTTTATTACAGACATCCAAGTTAAAATTTTGAAACGAAGTAAGAATGACAAAAAGCCGAAAAATATTTTAGCTAATCCTTTAAGCCACTTTTTGTTCCGTGATTGTAGTGTAAGTTTCAGTTTTACACTCTTAAGCCCCATTTTTCTTCGAAAAATTAGAACAAAGCAATGTTTGAAACAACAATAAACCATAAAGGGTTGAAGTTGAAATGTGGGATGGCAAAAAAGCAATGTAATAATTTCAATTCCTGTACTTGTTATCTAACCATAGGTAGAATTGAACTTATAGCATGAAATTTTTTTTAAAAGTTTGCTGATTTTTTCATAATAGATATCAAAAATAACGGATTAACTGTACAGTATCCCCCCAAATTGATTTGGGGGCAAAATGTGAATTTTGCGGGAACTAATGCTTAGATTTAATGGAAAAAATGAATGAAAAATAATTATTTTTGTTAGTTATCAGCATTGAAACACAATTGTGGTTAAAAATTATGAAAATCACTTGATGTGTGCGTTTGTTCGAAATGCGTACTTTATTGTATAGTTGATGCAAAATAACTTTTGAAAAGTTATGCAAAATTAAATTGAAAGCTGGTTTTAATCCAAACCTTGTTTTGATGCGTCAAAACTTTATTTCACTACAAAGACTTGTGTGCTTACTTGCTTACCCACATCCGGATAACCTATCCCATTTTGAGTTTGTTGCTCGCTAGAGGGCAAACAACAGTACAGTAGTATTTATTTTAAATTTTTTGTGCACTAGTAGTTCAATTGTGAGATTTTAGCATGCATCTTTTTAGCTTAAGACAACTATTTTGAGGCGAGTTGAAACGCAGCCGTCAGTTTAAAAGTGAGGAAAAAGTATGACTTTCTTTGACAAAAGGGTGTTCTTACTTAATCCGCCCAAAAATCAATGTTTCAAAATCTTGAGCTGAAACTATGTTGCTTCATTCTGAGTGGCTAGAATTAGTCAATCAAGTTTCAGCAATATCTCAAGACTTTTGTTAAAATTATAGTGAGCTTTTATTAAATAAGCCGACTTTCTCAAAGAATATAATATTTGGCTAACTATTTTGATTTATTTTGCAAATAAGAGCAGAGTTTCAAGTGGACCAGAAAAAAACAGACCAAAAAAAAGAGCTCCTGGTAAAATGATCTCCATTAACCTGCTCAAAAATCGGTCTTGTTAAAAATCGGCAAAGGTCATCGCTATTGAACTAGGCAAAACAATCATTTAGTTTAAACATTGAATAAAACAAAAACGCAAAAAAATATATTTGGGCTGAATAAGTATAAAGATCAAAAAAGGTTGAGCGCTTCAATCATACCCTAATTGTTTTGATTGCCGGTTAAGGTGCCTGAGAAAAAAATTTTAAGCAATTGGTATAACTTCAAAAAAATAACATTTTTTATCATATATTTTTTTCATGATTTAAAGCAAAATTTACAACAGTATTTTGGCGTGATTTTGGTTGACAGGGAGTTCTAAGTCGATGCAGATGTACGCTTCCCGTTCTAAGTCGATTTGAGATGTACGCTTCACTTTCCGAAAATTTGGCTAAATAGCTCAAAATTATTATCTCACGTGTCAGAGTAGTCCGAAACTGAAAAACGAAACCTCGGGGAAAATGAGCCGACCAAACTGTTTGCGGTTTTGCGCTCAGGATATCAATTTTAGTCATATTTGTCAATTTGCATTCTGTCAGCAAGCCGCTGATTTAAAAGCCAAAATGCAGATTGATGAGAAACCGGGGCAGTACAACAGTGCCTAAGTAAAACAGAGCCAAAAACCACATTCTTGATCAACAGAGCCAAAAACCACAATCTTGATCAACAGAGCCGTAAATTATTTTGAATACTTGTTTACGTAGTATACCAAAAAAGCCAAAAAAGATTCAGCTAGCACCAGACTGAGTCTGGCTTATGGAGCAGAATATTTTGTAAACCAGCAGATAAAGCAGAAGTGCAATCATAGTTAGCACTTAACCTAGTGGTAAAGCGTCCACTTTG
This sequence comes from Symsagittifera roscoffensis, assembly GCF_963678635.1. NCBI lineage: Eukaryota > Metazoa > Xenacoelomorpha > Acoela > Convolutidae > Symsagittifera > Symsagittifera roscoffensis. The sequence continues at coordinate 19,363,506 of NC_087067.1, forward strand.
CGACCATCAAATCGGGTAATTGGTCCCCTGTACGTCAGTGTTTTTGTGTGAATTGCAATAGTAGACTGACGTGAAAGTTCTGGACTCAAAAAACGCCCTTCAGTCTCAAAAAAAGAGCTTCGCTCAACAAAATATCTCAGATTTAAATGAGGGGAAATAAGATAAACGGACAATGCTTAGACAGTCAACTGGTTTCAGCCAATAAAGAAAAATTACGTCAAAAATAAAATAAGTAAAAATGGAAAAGTCTGAATTAAAAATTTTCTTAAAAAACATCCAAAGCACAAAAAGGACACAAAGAGTTTTAAGGCAACTTTTGGCTGTTGTCTGATTTTACAAACTACACAGAAACGAGTAATTTCTAAAAGGACATTGATCTAGACGTTAATTCATTTATAAGTCTGCCTTAGTTTGTTCTCAAGTTTTCTTTTTTTTCTCCTGAAATATTTGTTTCACAATCGTAGGTTAGGTAATGGTTCATTTACAGTAGTAAGGAAACTTTTGAGCAGTACGGGAGTCAAAAACCCCGATGGAAGATTTTTTTTAACCCGCCCCTGATCACGTTGAAGAATCTTAAAAGCAGATTATCGAAAGAAAGGGTGTTCAAATATAAAATAAGGAACGAAAACACTGAATATTTTGTTTTGTTTGTCCAATTTAACTGCAAAATTCAAATTGGTTAGGTGCCTAGTTTAGAAAGATCTTTTGTCTTTCTCACAAATGAAATGTCTAGAAACATAAAATGGTCTAATTATGTAATAGGGAACAAAAAAAGCATAATATCCGTATTTTTTAAAAAAATTATTTCGAAAAAACGGGCAAAGTTGAATCCTCGCAAATCGAGTTTTTAAAACGAAGACCCATTATGATTAACTTTCTGTCCTTAATAGTTTTATGCCATCATGAAATATCAGTATCACAATCGTTGGTTAGACAATGGTTCACTTACAGATCACAAGGCGCAATTTCTGTACCTGAAATGATTAGTATTTTGTCTTCAAACATACAGTTATCTTTTTGGTTGAAATTTCATATAATTTGAGAAACTCGAGCATCAAATTAACATTGTACCACACCATTTGTATCAGTTTAAAGGTGGAATGTTCGCTTTTGCTGTCTCGTAAGTTTGAACTTTCAGCCTATGAGAAGAGTATATGAATCAATCGTACAGTCAATTTAGAGGGTGGTGATGGGGAGGGGGCGGGTGGAGATGGAGACTTAAAGTGTTTTCTAAAATGTACCCTAAAACTTCACTCTTATCCTTTATATATACTTATCTTGAAGGTCGCACCGATAACAGCATTTTTGACTTGTTTTTTTTTCAAATTTTCCAGTGGCGCAAAAGTTTTCGTTAAAATAAAGTCTTTATAGTGTTCTGGGGTCGCCCGCAAAATCAGTTTGATTGATCTAAAAAGGGCGACAATATTTTTGAATTTTTTTTTCGAAACTCCGCCACCTCCATTGAGAAAATCCGCCCCTGATATGAAGACCAAACATGGTTGTCATAGCTTAAATAGTCAGCATGCTAATTTGTGTAACAAGAAGAGAATTTGAACAGAAAAAATATTCTTAAAAATTAGCAGGTGGGTGGTGATGGTAGAAAAGCCAGGCGGATGTATATATGAAATTAAATGTATATTTAGCACAAACGCTTCAGTGCAGCCGCCTCAATTAAAAAAAAACAACCAGAAGCTCTGGTTCAATTCAGTATATATTCTGAACACTCATGCACGAATGAGTTCACGATAGAAGAATCCATTCAGCTTTTACTGCAGTTAATAGGTTTAAAAAAAACTATTTTTCAGTTTTTTTTCAAACTTACCGGCCTCGTTGACGTAGCACGAGGGTTCATTGACTGGAAATCCTGGCCCTATATCCATGGTACACTGGTGGGTTAAGTTAGACGGTGCCGCATCCTTGATAAGGGAGTCATAATTGAAATGACATCTCTCTTCTCCCGGAGTGACGCTAGTAGTGGTACACATGCCACAATACCTGCCTCTGACAGCCCTGAAAAATATCTATTAATCAAAAAGAAACTGTTAAAAAATCATGGATTAAGCTGAATGTGAAGTTTATGAATTTAAACATGGATCTCAGTTATGTTTCGAAGTCAATTTACATACCTGTGAAAAATGCAACGGCTTCTGAATCTAAATGATTTCGGCCACTGTTCGTAATTCTAACGTAACTTTTAAAAATACTTGAATAACTTATTTTTAAACTAGTCTTAGTTTAGTTAGGGCTGACTTTCGCCCCTTTCAAATCAAACCTTCTTTTAAACTAGTAGAAACCAGATCTAAACTATAATTTATTATAGGTTATAAATTAGATATTTTATCTCTATAAAATATTTAATACTAACCAATCATACTCCATCAAACTAACAACCCACTTATTTGTAAGTAACTTCAGCACCAGAGAGATTTGAATTTAACTTAAAACTTAGTTGCCTCTCCCAGAGACCGACTCGCAAAAAACCAGTATACTCTAAATCTTTTGAGACTAATTGAGACTAGTAGATATAAGAGTAAGATTAAGATCGGTATTAGACTAAGAAGTTGCAAGAATCTATCAGGCCGAAAATAAGATAGCGTGACGAGCAGACTGTGTACCCTATCTGAAATTACTTTATGAGTTACACAGTAGAACACGGCTCATCTGGTGCGACCAAAAGCCTCGAACAAGACCTTAAAAAACAATTTAGCTTAGAACTAACCAAATAGATTAGAATTGGACAAATACATTTTCAAAAGTGTTTCATGACAATAATTTAATTGAAATGTCTCTACGACTCAATAGATCAGAGCCACTATTCCGAACAAAACGAGAATAAATCGGTATTGGAAGAAGACATCGGACAGGAGACGACATACGACTACGGAGAAACTTACCATTAAGTTTCATGGTCGTACGGCAAAAGCCAACGCAAATTTTTTCATTTAAAATCTTATTAGCAATGAAATTAGATTTTCATTTGTAAACATAGAATCCTTGAAGAAAATTCTTCAACAATCATTACGGCGCTAAACTTACTATTGTACAATAACGACTGATAAAAACATCTCTAGTCGTTCCCTCTAAACTGCAGTAAAATTAAAAAGATATCTGGAAAAAATATTCATTGAAAAAAAAAATAAAAATTAGTTAGTATTAACTTAAAATTTTAGTATATATAAACCATTTCGTCATCTTCAGCTTCATCACTTAAACATAACATCAAACCCTAAAACCACTAACATCATCAAAAACTAAAATTTTTTATCAATTAAATTTTAAATTATTTCTAAAAGGCTCATCCTAATTTTTAATTTTATTTAAATTCAACTCATTTAAAATTAAAACAGATCATCAAGGCTTCCCTTGGATCTCTATTTAACATTTATCTTAATTAATTTTATATCATTAAAATTATATCTTGATCATCAAGGCTTATCCTTGGATCGAATAGAACAATTTTGTTCTCCCCCACCCAATTATTAAAGTGTCTAACGACCTCAAACGTCGATTCACTACCCAACCCTACCAAGACCCAGGACTAATACTAATTTTTCAAACAAACTGACCATTCTAATTAGGATAAACAGTAAAGAACTTCGGTTATTCATCCTTCACGTGACCCAGGCTAATACTTAAACCTAGTAAGTTTAAAACAGTATCTAACGAACTACTTGCGTTCTAATTATTTTTGAACCTTGTGGATCAATTAACTATTCTCCAAACCTTGAACACAATCACTACCCCTAAGTAAGATTTAGTAAGTTAACAGCTTAACTTAGACTAGCCACGAGAAAGTAACAATCATTCTCAGGAATCGTTATATGCTTTTCTCTCCAACCCTGTATAAAAGACCCAAGTGAATCTAACCAACAATTCGTAAGTACTAACAGTTTAGGATATTAAAAATCACTAATCACAATCTTGCATCCATCATCCTAAACCTTATGTCACTAGACAATTTAGGAAATAAACAAACAATCGTATTACACAATTGTGTATTAAAAAACGAAAAGTATGATCTCGTATTCACTCCACACAAACTAACAATATGATATATTCGAAGCAAACGACAAACAATAAAAAGAGAAATTTTGTGTAAACAAAAACAAATTACACGAAAAAATTTTTCAAAGCGAAGAAACGCGGTCTCCGAATCAGAAACCAGTAACTTAGATGAACTTTGTAAACTAAAAGACTCGGTAAATAAAAACTATCCGGTCAATGATCAATTATACCTTGTTGACTCAGAAACTACATCACATGCATCAATACAAGGAAAACGAAGAATAAAAGGACATACAAAAACTAACCGGTACGTCTATACAATTGGAATCAACCAATCAAACACATTGAACACTACGCAATAACAGTCATAAAACGCAGAAGTGAATCAAAGTGAAGAAAATACTGACGAAAACTCTGTTTTTTCATTCCTTATCAATTCACTCACCAATGATAGAGGACAAATACAATTTCGCCAAAATTCGATTGCAAATTTATTTGAACGAGGAAATAGCCCATGTAAAACAGACTTTCCAGAAGTAAAAATCAAAAGACAATTTATCGATCACTATTTAAAAGGTATATGTAATATAGAATGAAGCACAACAGTGTGGAATTTGATCCATAAATATTAGTTCACCGAGTAAATTTTATGGTAAATATCAAATCCAAACAGACGGCGTAAATAAAGAATTTTCAAAAATATTCACAGAATACCTAAAAATATACAACATCGAAACTCACCAAGAGTAAATTCAATATTTACTAATGATGTATTTTCAATAATCTATAGTTATTTATCAATATCAGAAAAAAAAAGAAATCCAAAGTATTTCATTAGTTCAAACATCTAGACACACGACTGTATGAAATTAAATTGCAGCTTTTTCAGAAAGTTTAAATATAATCCGTGAAAATATATCGTGCAACGAAATTTCATAAAAAACACGATTTACAAAAAAGACTAGCATGGTTTTTGACTGATTATTTTACACATAACAGCGATTCAATTGCACAAGCAAGAAAAAATTTTAGACCCCGAAGTACAAACGCCGACACTATTTTAGCAGAACAATCAGATTAAGTTTGGGACCCCGAATTATCTCACCCCCTATTTTTGAACATACCAACAGACATCTCAAGTCAAGCAATTAACACAATTTCTAATCACAAAGAATATGAAAAGTAATTCCATTCACAATAGACGCAACACCTTTAAGCTATAATTCATTTCTACCCAACAGAATAGGAAACAATAGCTTAAATTCAACTATTATGCAACAGGAAAATCAAATTGACACTAAAAATCCTACCCAACCAGTAGAAGTAAATGAGGAAGTAGTTGAAACAATAGCCACAACAACACAACAAATTATTTCACCATTACACCCGAACCTTAAAACGTCCAGAACAAAAAAATCCAACACTACCACAGGTAACATTACAATCCAGAGTTAAGCCTTCCGTTGTTTCAAAATATTCACAAATGGATTATCAAACAAAAAGACCAATGACGAAACCATCACAATAACGAAAAACATTCACTGGAAATAATTTTGCAGAACACAATTATAATTATGTCAATCGACCACAAACAATTCAATCCTCCTGTACAAACACCCAAAATCATTTAATTTCACAAATATCAAGTTTTCCACAACCATCATCAAATTCAGTAAATTTTCATGTCTACCCACAAATTTCACAAGATAAGAGTGAAAATTACCCATTTTTTCAACAAAACAGAAAGAGACAACAAACACCTTATTATACACCTAACTATTTATCATCAGATGATGATAACTACTATCAACCAGATATTTTTGCACCATATACACAGGAATACTGTGTACAACAAACTCAGCCAAATCTAGCATCTCAAAAAACAAGTTTTTACCCACAAAACTTAGCCAGTACACAAACTCACCAACCATTGCAAACGCAAAACACAACTAGTGCACAACCCTATCAAACAGTACAGATAAAAAACCCTGCCAGTATACAATCTTATCAACCAACACAAATGCAAAATGAAATCCCACTACCATAATATTTACAGCAACATGAAATAAAAAAGTCAACTTACAAATTTTTCATGAATACCAAAAGCCACAGAATCATTACAAATGACTATGAATCCATACCTTATGGGTGGATCGTCAATAAAATCAAACAAACCATTAATGGTGTTCACAGGCACAGACCCTGAATATTCTGTAGAAAATTATTGAAATGCAGTCACAGCAAATTCATTTTTAAATATAGGACATGAACCGGTAAAAACACCACTTCATCAAAATTGGATACACTGACGCACAGCGTTAATACAAACCACACTTGATGTGGTTTCCAGTTTTACCTATAGATATAAAATCAAATTGGAAAAGATTCACACAAGAATTTTCAAAAATGTTTGATTGTGAAAGAAACAAACAACATCAAAGAGTTTTATGTAATGAAATTCAAAGACTACCAATCGAAACAATCAAAAAATTAGCAGTAAGAATCGAAACACTAGTTCGAAAAGCGTATTCACTCAACACTCATGACTACAAAAACACAAAAATGACAGAAATTTTAGTGATGACTCTAACACCTCAATTTAGTAAAATAACAATCAAAAAGAGAGCATCACATCCCTCTTCAATTCGAGAACCAGATTTAGATTTTAGAAAACTAGTTGATAAATTAGAGCAAGCTGAAATCACTATGAAACTCGAAGAAACAGAAATCTTAAACTACAATACATTAATAGAATACAAACCAATTTTACACAAATAAATAACGTACACGATTCAGACGTAGATTCATCTAAAAAAATCACTGAAATTTTGAACATATATGAGAAAAACTCAAATTTTAAAGGTGAACTTTTTTTCAAAAATGGTGTAACTATTGCCGAAGATACGGACACAGCATTGTCGAATGTCGACAAAAACAGCAAGATAACCAAAATAAACAAATAAACCACAAAAGTACAAAGAACCAAACAAATCATTTTATCAATATATGTAAAATGACCAAAATTTACCAAATAAAAACGTTCACAGTAATAGTAATTCTGGAGAACCACTTCCAAATAATTCAAATTATTCAAGAAATGAATCACTCTACAACTCCAATTATAGAAGCAGATCGCCAGAACAAAGAAATTCACAAATTTCTCACAAAATAGATATAGCAGATCAAATAGTGAAACAATCAGTATCAAAACAATCATTCACGATCAAATTCATATAGACAAAATTCGTTTGATACCAGTTCATATTCAAAATCTAGGAGTAGACACTATTCAAATGATAGATCCAGAAATTCATCAGACGCAAATTAAATTAAATCCAATTTATATCATTAAACATTATATCCTGATCATCAAGGCTTATCCCTGGATCAAATAGAACAATTTTGTTCTCCCCAACCCAATTATTAAAGTGTCTAACGACCTCAAACGTCAACTCACTACCCAACCCTACCAAGACCCAGGACTAATATTAACTTTTCAAACAAACTGACCATTCTAATTAGGATAAACAGTGAAGAACTTCGGTTATTCATCCTTCACTTGATCCAGGCTAATACTTAAACCTAGTAAGTTTAAAATGGTATCTAATGAACTACTTGCGTTCTAATTATTTTTGAACCTTGTGGATCGATTTACTATTCTCCAACCCTTGAACACAATCACTACCCCTAAGTAAGATTGAGTAAGTTAACAGCTTAACTTAGACTAGCCACGAGAAAGTAACAATCATTCTCCGGAATCGATATATCCTTTTCTCTCCAACCCTGTATAAAAGACCCAAGTTAATCTAAACAACAATTCGTAAGTACTAACAGTTTAGGATATTAAAAATCACTAATCACAATCTTGCATCCATCATCCTAAACCTTATGTCACTAGACAATTTAGTAAACAAACAAACAATCGTATTACACAATTGTGGAATATAAAACGAAAAGTTTGATCTCGTAATCACTCCACACAAACAAACATTGTGATATATTCGAACAAAACGACAAACAAAAAAAAGAGAAGTTTTAAGTAAACAAAAACAAATTACACGAAAAAATTTATCAAAGCGAAGAAACGCGGTCTCCGAATCAGAAACCAGTAACTTAGATGAACTTTGTAAACTAAAAGACTCGGTAAATAAAAACTATCCGGTCAATGATCAATTATACTTTGTTGACTCAGAAACTACATCACATGCATCAATACAAGGAAAACGAAGAATAAAAGGACATACAAAAACTAACCGGTACGTCTATACAATTGGAATCAACCAATCAAACACATTGAACACTACGCAATAACAGTCATAAAACGCAGAAGTGAATCAAAGTGAAGAAAATACTGACGAAAACTCTGTTTTTTCATTCCTTATCAATTCACTCACCAATGATAGAGGACAAATACAATTTCGCCAAAATTCGATTGCAAATTTATTTGAACGAGGAAATAGCCCATGTAAAACAGATTTTCCAGAAGTAAAAATCAAAAGACAATTTATCGATCACTATTTAAAAGGTATATGTAATATAGCACAACAGTGTGAAATTTAATCCATAAAAATTAGTTCAACGAGTAAATTTTATGGTAAATATCAAATCCAAAAAGACGGCGTAAATAAAGAATTTTCAAAAGTATTCACAGAATACCTAAAAAAAATACAACATCGAAAATCACCAAGAGTAAATTCAATATTTACTAATGATTTATTTTTAATAATCTATAGTTATTTATCTATATCAGAAAAAAAAAGAAATCCAAAGTACTTCATCAGTTCAAACATCTAGACACACGACTGTATGAAATAAAATTGAAGCTTTTTCAGAATGTTTAAATATAATCCGTGAAAACATATCGAGGAACGAAGTTTCATAAAATGTTAAACACGATTAACAAAAAATACTAGCATGGTTTTTGATTGATTATTTTACACATAATAGTGATTCAATTGCACAAACAAGAAAACATTTTGAACCCCAAAGTACAAACGACGACACTGTTTTAGCAGAACAATTAGATTAAGTTTGGGACCCCAAAATGTCTCACCCACTATTTATGAACATACCAACAGACATCTCAAGTAAAGAAATTAACACAATTTCGATTCACAAAGATTATGTGAAAGTAATTCCATTCACAATAGACGCAACACCTTTAAGCTATAATTCATTTCCACCCAATAGAATAGGAAACAATAGCTTAAATTCAACTATTATGCAACAGGAAAATCAAATTGAAACTAGAAATCATACCCAACCAGAAGAAGTAAATGAAGAAGTAGTTGAAAAAATAGCCACAACAACACAACAAAGTATTTCATCAATTCACCCAAACCTTACAACTTCAAGAACAAAAAAATTCAACACTACCACAGGTAACAATACAATCCAGAGTTAAGCCTTCCATTATTTCAAAATATTCACAAATGAATTATCTAACATAAAGACCGATGACGAAGACATCACAAAAACCAAAAACATTCACTGGAAATAATTTCACAGAACACAATTATAATTATATCAACCGACCACAAACAACTCAATCCTCCCTTACAACCACCCAAAACCATTTATTTTCACAACCATCATCAAACTCAGTAAATTTCCATGACTACCCACAAATTTCACAATGATAGATCCAGAAATTCATCTTAGAATCAATACAGGAATCATTTCAACAATTGGAATAGAAGTTACTCAAATAGTCGAAATCAACGATACGAAAACAATAGATCGAGAGATTACTCAAACAACAGATCAAATTATCAAAGTTCTAACTACGATAACTATCAAAATAGATCAGGAGATAACTTGCAAAATAGAAATTCAAACTAGAACAATCGTTAAAGAAGTTATTCCCAATCACCTCATAGAAATAAAAACCGTTACCCCGATTCTCCAAACAAAAATAGAAGTAAAACACCAAAACATCAAAGACAAATAAATCAAGTACAAACATCTGAAGAAACAAATTCAGACCCATCTGTTACCGATATCACAGAAACTACTGAATTATAAATGAATCATATTAATTGCGAATCCACAGACAGAGAAAGCGAAACAGACAACACCATCTCAGTCAACATGATTGAAGTTGAAAATGACTATGAACTTGTCATATATTAACATTCTTTTCATTCACAAATCTACGAAAATCAATTGGAACTTCTTCAAGATTATACAATAGACCTACAAGTAATAATATAACAATAGTACAAGAGGTTAACGAAATCAACACATTAACCAAACCTGAGAAAGACCAAGTACCATGTTCAAGTACAAATCACTTTTATCAAAACGTACGAAAAGAAACACCAAGAGAAAAAATTTGGACAATCCCCTTTCTCTTAGAAAGCCCAAAAAGTAAAGAATTTCAACCACCGAAGCTTGAAATAATTTTTAATCGACTCAAGAGCAGATTCAAATATTTTTAACATTCGCACTTGGAATGAAGTCAAAATTCTACATCCAAAATTGATACCCTTTAAAACAACCAGTATACTAGCAAAAGCACAAGGCTCAACATTAACAAACTACGGACAAATCCAACTTTTTCTTGTTTTCACCAAAACAGTGGAACAAAATAAACTCTTAAACAAACCGTTTAAATAAACATTCCACATCACGGATATAGAACACAACAATATTGAAATACCAATTATACCAACGATAAATATTTTAAATAGTAAAATTCATATAAGGGATAAACACACAAGAATGAAAAACACAGCTTTGACTTTTTTCAAAGAATAAACAAACAACCACCTTGTTTCTCCAAATTTTACCCCATATACAATCAGGAACGGAAATACCTGAAACCACTATCAGGAACTGTATATAAATCTCAATCAAACAAGTTCACAAATATGATAAAAAACAAAATAAACAACACCTCTTCATGCCTGACCTTGAACTTAGACAAATTCATAAATTTTTTTGAGTAACAATCTCATCCAAAAGATACATGAAACATTCAAACTCTGATATTATTTCTCTACATGTATACAACAATTCACCGTACAAAAGTACACTACATTTAGGAATCGTAGGTTATTGCGAAACAAATGCAACAACTTCTCCCACAAAAGAAGTTACATATCGAGTCAATAATATATTACAACTAATAGATATATGTCAGTCAACAATTCTTGACGAAGAATTAACAATAAAAAAATAATAAGCAACAAGAAAAGAAATACAGACTAATTCACAAAAACACCTTATTTTAATTAACATTTGAAACATCACACTATACGGAAGAACAACAAAAGTTTTTGACAATGTTTAATTTTCAACACTCTCAGATAACACAAAACGAATTTGAAAAATTAGCCGACTTACTATTGAAATAACCAACTGTTTATGCCACATCTAAATTTGATGTTGAAAAAGTAATTTCAACACTACTTCTACCTTTGAATCCTGACGCATTTTTCAAAAAACAGAGAGCAAGTAAAGTACCAATTCACCTAAGTGATAAAGTCAATAGATTACTTGACATTTTAGAAAAATTTGAAATCATATCTTCAGTAAATAAAGAAGAACAACCAAAAGGAAACACTTTTATCAACCCCGTTATCATCCTAGCAAAGGGAGAATCACTAAAATAGTTCTAGACGCTAGATATCTAAGTTCACTCATTGATGAATCTAAATGTAATTGGCCTATTGAACCCATTCAAGTAATTCTAACAAAAATAAACTATAAATATTTTAGAACCGCAGATATGAATAGTGCATATAGTCAAATGCCGTTAGACGAACAATCGCGATGATTGACAGAATTTGTTATCGGAAATCAACAATACGAATTCAATAGATTCTTCAATGGAATACCCATAGGACCAGCAGCTTTCTCAGCTTTCATGAGTAAAAATTTTTCGACTACTCATACTTAGTAAAAAGGCAATCACATACTTAGACGATGTATTTATGCAATCACATACAAAAGATGAAATGTTCATAGTTCTAGAAAAACATCATCAAATTTAACAGAACGAAAACATGAAAACAGCCCCAGATAAATCATATTTTTTCTTAACACGCGTAAAATTTCTCGGACACATCATAGAAAAAGACACTATAACCCCACTCAAATCACGAAATGACCCAATTCAAAAACTCCAACCACCAACAAATAAAAAGAAAATCCAAGAATTTCTTCGAATGTTTAATTTCTTAAGTAAATACGTAAATAAAATGCAATTTTACTTAAAACCTTTCTATAACATTCTTAGACAACAAATTATTTTTGAATGGACAACAGAACATCAAACGCGATTTGAAGAAATCAACAAACTTCTCACTGAACAAATTTCAAACACAATCCCAGTTCCTAATCAACCATTTTATGCAAAGTGCGATGCTTCAAATTTTGGCGTCGGAGCAGCATTATCACAATCTCACAATGGAACAAACAAAAATAATCTTATATCAGCAACCTCTCGCCTATTTACTCAAGCTGAATTACGACTCTCTACTCCTATGAGAGAATGCACAGCTATTATATATAGTTTAACAGAATATGAATTTTTGATACTTGTATCAAAACATCCAACAGTTTTATTTACAAACCATAAACCTATCATATTTCTTTTTAAACAAAAATCAAATCCAAACCATAGAGTTTATAAATTTCACATATTTTTAATGAAATTTCCAAACTTAAACATAGTATGGACAGCAGGAAAAAACCTTGCATTACCTGACACTCTTAGTAGAAATACACCACCTGAACTAATAACAAGAAAAACAACAGTTGAAATACCACAAAATATCAAATTCTATCTCGCTAAAGATGAAGCTTCACCACGATTAGAATGTAAATACGCAGTAAACACTGACACAGAACAATCACAAATTAACCATCTACAACACTTTCCACTCTATCTAGATTGTCAAAACAACCATTATGAAGTTGATTTATTAGGCACATCCACGTTCAAGCCGATACCATATTCACATTGGATCACAAATAATACTCAACAAAAAACAGTAAGCAAAAATCACATAAAAAGGACCTTTTCCCTTTAATAGAAAAAAAAACTTAACAGAATCAATAAAGTTATTAGGACCGTTACCAAACGATTCAAAATACACAATAAATCAAGTTTTTAACCTACATGACCCACTTGACAACAAACCCCTATCAAAAACCGAAATAGAAAACATTTTCTAACCCACAACAGAAATAATCACACTAGAATTATTACAGAAATCTCAAAACTTGATCCCGTCATCAGACAACTGAAATCATGGCACAAATATAAAACTAAACCAAAAAAAGCTGATACCACAATCTTGTCTACCATTAATTATGATGTTGATAGCATTCAATACTTCACCCACCATACGTACAAAAGGACATTCCGGATCAGAAAAAACATATTCTAATTTTATACCAAAACTTTTATTTCCCCAATGCACCAATTTGGATTAAAGTATTATGCAACGATTGTATAATATGCCAATTAAGTAAATCTTATCCAAATCAAAAACAAATCGCAGAAAAGCAAGATTTTAAAGTGCAAAGTCTTCATTTTAATCACAGAATATCATTGACACGAAAGAACCAACTTCACCATCCTCAAAAGGAAACTCATATATAAAATTAATTGTTGATGCATTTACACATTATGTAGCACTCAACCCAGTACCCCATTGTAATGCTTGTTATGCATATAAAACACTCTACGAACACTGGATAGCTAAATTCGAATTACCCGAAATCCTAGTCACAGACAATGGCACTAAATTTATTATTAATGAAATCATCACATTATGCCACTTATACAATAATAAACATAAACCACGTACATCTCATGCAATTTGGACAAATGGATTAGTCGAATGTATGAACAGTTCATTACAAGAACACCTCAAATGCATCATTAATTGAAATGATACACGATATACCGAATGATCAGCAGATTTAAAATTATTACCCTGATCTTATAATTCACAAATTACAACAACACTAGAAATGTCACCATACAAAATGGTATTTAATCAAAAACCGCGCAAACCAATCATGTTCACAGCAAATGCTCACAAAAACGCACCAAGTTATTGTCAACCAAATGAAGATTCAATCTGTTACAATCTACCATTACAACCACATGATGAAAATCACTTTCATCACCCACAATTTTTAAAATTAGCTTTTGGCACACATATTGAATGGTTTTTATTAAGAGATAAAAAACACAATGAAATTTATCAAAAATAACAAAGAAATTGTTACAAAGACAAAATATAAGTTATCACATAATTCACGCTTTACACCAGCAACAGATTTAAAAATCGGAACATTTGTTCCAAACTTCACTACACAAAAAGAAATTTCCAAAAAAACTGCAACACTCCAAAAAGGACCATATCAAATAATTGATAAACCTACTGATGTAACATACCAACTTACGCACTCAAGTAAAAAAGAAATTGTTCAACATCGCAACAATCTCTTACCTTATTACCCGGAAGAACATGCACTTCGTAAAATAACTCACTTATATTCCTTCACAGGTTTAAAATTGTTCAAAACAATCCAGAAATTGATCAAAATCAAAACATTGATAAAAATAAGAATCAAAAACCAACCCAACAAAACATGTAGCCCCCCAAACATCTTTTATACCACTAACAAAAACATCTCAAAAAGAACAAAAAAATAGAAAAATCTCCATCAATATGATAGCAGTCGAAAATGACTACGAACCTATTATATATGAACAACCTTTTTCATCACATATATATGAAAATCAATTAGAACTCCTTCACAATTATTATATTGAACCCATCCATTCCACACAAACGGCACAAGAAACTAACGAAATCAACACTACAAATCAATCCAATGAAAATGACAAAACAAAATGCTTGAATACAAATCACATCTATCAAAATATACAAAAAGAACAACCCAAAGAAAAAATTTGGACAATACCATTTCTTTTAGAAAGTCCAAGAAACAAAGAATTTCAACCACCAGATCTTGAAATTGATTTTTTAATTGATTCAGGAGCAAAATCAAACATAATAAACATTCCCACATGGAATGAGATAAAAACATTACACCCAAAACTAACACCTCTTGAAACCTCCAGTAAACTAGCAACAGCACAAGGATCAACATTGGTAAACTATGGAAAAATTCAATTATTTCTTCTCCCCACAAGAACAATAGAGCAAAATAAAATTTTAAATAAACCATTTAAACAAATATTTCATATCACTGATATTAAACACAATATCATTGGAATACCATTTATCTCTAAATATATACCAACAATCAACATTTTGATTAGTAAAATACTAATCAAAGATAAATACACAAAAACAAAAGACACATCCCTAACATTTTTTCAAAGATTAAATAAACAACCACCATTCTTTTCAAAATTTTATCCAATATATAACCAACAAAGAAAACACCTGAAACCACTATCAGGAAACATATATAATTTTTCAAAAAAACAAGTTCACCAATATGATAAAAAACAAAATAAACAACAACTCTATATGTCAGACTTTGAATTCAAACCTATCCATAAATTTTTCAA
Organism: Symsagittifera roscoffensis; assembly: GCF_963678635.1. NCBI lineage: Eukaryota > Metazoa > Xenacoelomorpha > Acoela > Convolutidae > Symsagittifera > Symsagittifera roscoffensis. Next base: position 19,379,077 of record NC_087067.1, read on the forward strand.
AATCACAATTTCATCCATAAAATATTCGAAGAACTCGAATTCAGATATTATTTCGTTACATGTATACAATAATACACCCTATCAGGTAACATTACCTTTAGGATTTTTGGGATATTGCGAAACGAACGCTACGATATCACCAGTACACGAAAAAGCATACCGCGTAAATAATATACTCCAATTATTAGATATTTGTCAATCCATAATTCTTAATGAAGAATTATCCATAAATAATATAATAAGTAATGAAAAAAGAAATACAGATTATTTCACAAAAACCCCATATTTCAAACCTACATTCAACATAAATAACTATACAGAGAATCAACAGACATTTTTAACAATGTTTAACTTCCAACATTCACAAATAACACAAGACGAATTTGATAAGTTAGCCAAACAGCTAAAAAAATATTCATCAGTCTATGCAACATCCAAATTTGATGTTGGCAAAATCAGTTCATCACTACATCTCCCATTAAATACTGACGCAGTTTTCAAAAAACAAAGAGCAAGTAAAGTACCAATTCATTTACACGATAAAGTGAACAGATTACTCGATATTTTAGAACAATACAAAATTATATCACCGGTAAACAAAGAAGAACAACCAAAAGGTGACACATTTATCAACCCTGTTATCATCCTAGCAAAAGGAGAATCATTAAAAATAGTTCTAGACGCTAGATATCTTAATTCACTAATAGACGAATCAAAATGCAATTGGCCTATTGAACCAATACAAGTTATTTTAACAAAAATAAACGGAAAATACTTTACAACCGCAGATATGAATAGTGCATATAATCAAATGCCACTAGATGAACAATCGCGACGCTTAACACAAATTGTTATTGGAAATCAGCAATATGAATTCAACCGCCTATTCTATGGAATATCCATAGGACCAGCAGTTTTTTCAACATTTTGAGTAAAATTTTTAGACCAATTATACTCAAGAAAAATGCAATCACATACTAAGACGCTGTTTTCATGCAATCACAAACCAAAGATGAAATGTTCATAGTTTTAGAACAGTATCATCAAATACTAAAAAACGAAAACTTAAAAACAGCCCCGGTCAAATCACATTTTTTCTTAACACGCTTAAAATTTCTTGGACATATTATTAACAGAAAACACTATAACTCCATTGAAATCACGCATAGATGCAATTCAAAAACTCCAACCACCTACAAATAAAAAAATCCAAGAAATCCTTTGAATGTTAAATTTCTTAAGTAAATATGTATATAAAATGCAATTATATTTAAGACCATTCTATAACATTCTTAGACAACAAAACAAATTTGAATGGACAACAGAACACCAAACACGATTTGAAGAAATTAAAAGAATTCTCACGGAACCAATTTCCAACACAATCCCAGACCAAAATCAACCGTTTTATGCAATGTGCGATGTTTCGAATTTAGGCATCGGCGCAGCATTGTTACAATCTCATAAGGGAACGAATAAAATGAATCTCATATCAGCAAATCCTTGCTTATTTACACAAGCTGAACTACGACTCTCTACCTTTATGAGAGAATGCACAGCTATAATATATGCTCTTACAGAATGATTTTTTGATAATTGGATCAAAACATCCAACAGTTTTATTCACAGATCACAAACCCATTATATTTCTTTTAACACAAAAATCAAATCCAAACCATCGAGTTTATGGATTTCAATTAAATCTAATGAAATTTCCAAATTTACATATAGTGTGTACAGCAGGAACAAATTTTGCATTACCAGATACATTAAGTAGAAAAACACCACCTGAACTCCTTACCCGAAAAACAACGGTTGAAATACCACAAAACATTTAATTCTGCCTAGCAAAAGATGAAGTCTCACCACGATTAGAATGTAAATATGCAGTAAAAATTGACATAGATCAATCACACTTAAACAATCTACAACATTTTCCACTCTTTTTAGATTGTCAAAGTAACCACTATGAAATTGACGTACTAGGAAAATCTACATTTAAGCCAATTACATATTCACATTCGATCAAAAATAATACTCAACAAAAACGAATCAAACAACAACCACATAAAAAAATCCTTTTCCTTTATTCGAAGAAGAAAATTTAACTGAAAAAAGAAATCTATCAGGACCATTACCACATAATTCAAAATACATGATAAATAAAGTTTTAAATCTTCTTGATCCACTTGACACAATACCCCTATCAAAAACAGAAATAGAAACCATTTTTCTACCTCCAACAGAAAGAATTTCACTAGAATTTTTGCAAAAATACCAAAATATTGACCCAGTCATCAGACAACTGAAATCATGGCACAAGTATAAAATTAAACCGGCGAAAGCTGATACCACAAATTCAGGAAATATACACTCCTTCGATACTTCAGAAAAATTAATAACACCACTATAGATGAAAACACAGATCTTTTAGAATATCAAACACCTGATTTCAAAGTACCTTGTCTACCTTTAAGTATAATTATAATAGTATTCAAAACATCACATACACTAAATACTAAAGGACACTCAGGATCAGAAAAGACATTCTCTAATTTTATCCAAAATTTTTATTTCCCGAATGCACCAATTTGGATTAAGGTATTATGCAACGATTGTATAATATGCCAATTAAATAAACCATACCCAAACCAAAAGCAACTTGCAGAAAAACAAGATTTCAAAGGACAAAGTCTATATTTTCATCATAGAATTTCATTTGACACAAAATGACCAGTTTCACTATACTCCGAAGGAAACTCTTTTATAATTATTGGTTATTATTGATGCATTATTGGTTATTATTAATGGTTATTGTTGATGCATTCACGCACTACGTAGCACTCAATTCAGTACGCCATTGTAATGCTTACTACGCATATACAACACACTACAAACTTTGGGTAGCCAAATTCGGATTACACAAAATACCAGTCACAGACAACGGCAATGAATTCATTAATAACGAAACTATCACACTATGTCACTTAAATAACATCGAACATAAACCACTTACATCTCATGCACCTTGGACAAACGGATTAGTCGAAGGTATGAACCGTTCATTACAAGAATATCTTAGATTTATCATTAATGGAAATGATACACAATATACCGAATGGTCAGCAGATGTAAAATTATTCCCCTTATCTTATAAATGACAAATTACAAAAACCACGCAAACCAATCATGTTCACAGCAAATGCTCACAAAAACACACAAGGTTATTGTCAACCAAATAAAATCTCCAAATGTTACAATCTACCATAACATACACTTGATGAAGATCAATTTCATCACCCACAAACTTTAAAATTAGCTTTCGGCACACATACCCAATGGATTTTAAATGGAGATAAAAAACTAAGAAATTTATCAAAACATAACAACGAAATTGCTACAAAGACAAAATATAAATAATCAAATTATTTCACGCCTTACACCAACAACAGATTTACAAATCGGAACATTTGCTTTAATTCCAAACTTCACTACACAAAAAAAAAATTGAATTTCAAAAACAATTTTAATTTTAATTAACATCTCCAAATTCTTTTTAATCGTTTTGAACTTTCACATTTTCATTTTAACAGTTGAAAAGCACTTGAACAGATCTAGTTCAGAATCAGCCAATAGAAATCACTTCAACTTATCACCTTATTTAGCCAATACGACTTTATTAGCCGATAGATATTAATCTCCATGCATCACTATAAATATAACTTTAAGACCTCCAGGTCAAAAACAAGCAACCTGCTGATCGTTGACAACTAAAATAAACACTACTTCAATATTACAACCCTCCCCTTTCAAGTAACACAAAGATCAACAATATTTTTCCAACCCAGATCTCAAAAACCCTCCAACCAAAAATAGCAAATTAGCCTAAAGAGGAAAATACTCATGATCAATCATTTAGCCTAGAGTTAAAATGTTTCCTGGATACCCCAAATTATCCAACAAATAAAAACAAAACCAAGAAGACCTCCCGAGCACCATAAAATAACCCCTCAACAATATTCGCAATATTCGACGAAAACCAACCCCACTTGTCAAAAAAACCAATAAATATTACAACCACACTTGAATTTAGCCCCAAAAACTTAAAAAACATACGAAGGAACGAATCATTTCTTAAATGCTTTTTTCCGCGACAGTCAATAATTTCAACCACATATTTTCTAAAAGTTTCATAAAACTTTTCAATCTTTTTAAGTTTTTTATGACATTTCTAACTGATACTTTTGAAACTTTGATGATACTTTCAATATATTTTCGCAAGCTTTTTCAAATTTTCTATTACCTATTCAAAATAAAATTCCAAGTTTCCAAAATCCTTGATAACCTCCACAGGTACGGTAATTTCAAGTCTATTTAAATGTATCAAACCATCTTTAGTAGAACTGATAATTTTCTACTATTGTTGGGAAAAAAGACAATCCTTCGATTTTTCAGGAAAATCAATATCACCACTATAAATGAAAACACAGATCTTTTAGAATATCAAACACCTGATTTTTAAGTCCCCTGTCTCCCTTTAAGTATGATGATAATAGTATTCAATACATCACATACACTAAATACTAAAGGACACTAAGGATCAGAAAAGACATACTCTAATTTTATCCAAAATTTTAATTTCCCGAATGCACAAATTTAGATCAAGGTATTATGCAACTATTGTTCAATATGCCAATTAAATAATTCATACCCAAACCAAAATCAATTTGCAGAAAAACAATTTTTTAAAGGACAACGTCTATATTTTAATCATAGAATTTCATTTGACACAAAAGGACCAATTTCACCATCCTCCAAAGGAAACTCATACATAACGGTTATTGTTGATGCATTCACGCACTATGTAGCACTCAACCAAGTACGCCATTGTAAGGCTTACTACGCATATAAAACACTCTACAAACATTGGATAGGCAAATTCGGATTACCCGAAATACTAGTCACAGACAACGGCACTAAATTCATCAATAACGAAATTATCACAATATGTCACTTAAATAACATCGAACATAAACCACTTACATCTCATGCACCTTGGACAAACGGATTAGTCGAAGGTATGAACCGTTCATTACAAGAATATCTTAGATTTATCATTAATGGAAATGATACACAATATACCGAATGGTCAGCAGATGTAAAATTATTCCCCTTATCTTATAAATGACAAATTACAAAAACCACGCAAACCAATCATGTTCACAGCAAATGCTCACAAAAACACACAAGGTTATTGTCAACCAAATAAAATCTCCAAATGTTACAATCTACCATAACATACACTTGATGAAGATCAATTTCATCACCCACAAACTTTAAAATTAGCTTTCGGCACACATACCCAATGGATTTTAAATGGAGATAAAAAACTAAGAAATTTATCAAAACATAACAACGAAATTGCTACAAAGACAAAATATAAATAATCAAATTATTTCACGCCTTACACCAACAACAGATTTACAAATCGGAACATTTGCTTTAATTCCAAACTTCACTACACAAAAAAAAAATTGAATTTCAAAAACAATTTTAATTTTAATTAACATCTCCAAATTCTTTTTAATCGTTTTGAACTTTCACATTTTCATTTTAACAGTTGAAAAGCACTTGAACAGATCTAGTTCAGAATCAGCCAATAGAAATCACTTCAACTTATCACCTTATTTAGCCAATACGACTTTATTAGCCGATAGATATTAATCTCCATGCATCACTATAAATATAACTTTAAGACCTCCAGGTCAAAAACAAGCAACCTGCTGATCGTTGACAACTAAAATAAACACTACTTCAATATTACAACCCTCCCCTTTCAAGTAACACAAAGATCAACAATATTTTTCCAACCCAGATCTCAAAAACCCTCCAACCAAAAATAGCAAATTAGCCTAAAGAGGAAAATACTCATGATCAATCATTTAGCCTAGAGTTAAAATGTTTCCTGGATACCCCAAATTATCCAACAAATAAAAACAAAACCAAGAAGACCTCCCGAGCACCATAAAATAACCCCTCAACAATATTCGCAATATTCGACGAAAACCAACCCCACTTGTCAAAAAAATCAATAAATATTACAACCACACTTGAATTTAGCCCCAAAAACTTAAAAAACATACGAAGGAACGAATCATTTCTTAAATGCTTTTTTCCGCGACAGTCAATAATTTCAACCACATATTTTCTAAAAGTTTCATAAAACTTTTCAATCTTTTTAAGTTTTTTATGACATTTCTAACTGATACTTTTGAAACTTTGATGATACTTTCAATATATTTTCGCAAGCTTTTTCAAATTTTCTATTACCTATTCAAAATAAAATTCCAAGTTTCCAAAATCCTTGATAACCTCCACAGGTACGGTAATTTCAAGTCTATTTAAATGTATCAAACCATCTTTAGTAGAACTGATAATTTTCTACTATTGTTGGGAAAAAAGACAATCCTTCGATTTTTCAGGAAAATCAATATCACCACTATAAATGAAAACACAGATCTTTTAGAATATCAAACACCTGATTTTTAAGTCCCCTGTCTCCCTTTAAGTATGATGATAATAGTATTCAATACATCACATACACTAAATACTAAAGGACACTAAGGATCAGAAAAGACATACTCTAATTTTATCCAAAATTTTAATTTCCCGAATGCACAAATTTAGATCAAGGTATTATGCAACTATTGTTCAATATGCCAATTAAATAATTCATACCCAAACCAAAATCAATTTGCAGAAAAACAATTTTTTAAAGGACAACGTCTATATTTTAATCATAGAATTTCATTTGACACAAAAGGACCAATTTCACCATCCTCCAAAGGAAACTCATACATAACGGTTATTGTTGATGCATTCACGCACTATGTAGCACTCAACCAAGTACGCCATTGTAAGGCTTACTACGCATATAAAACACTCTACAAACATTGGATAGGCAAATTCGGATTACCCGAAATACTAGTCACAGACAACGGCACTAAATTCATCAATAACGAAATTATCACAATATGTCACTTAAATAACATCGAACATAAACCACTTACATCTCATGCACCTTGGACAAACGGATTAGTCGAAGGTATGAACCGTTCATTACAAGAATATCTTGGATTTATCATTAATGGAAATGATACACAATATACCGAATGGTCAGCAGATGTAAAATTATTCCCCTTATCTTATAAATGACAAATTACAAAAACCACGCAAACCAATCATGTTCACAGCAAATGCTCACAAAAACACACAAGGTTATTGTCAACCAAATAAAATCTCCAAATGTTACAATCTACCATAACATACACTTGATGAAGATCAATTTCATCACCCACAAACTTTAAAATTAGCTTTCGGCACACATACCCAATGGATTTTAAATGGAGATAAAAAAACTAAGAAATTTATCAAAACATAACAACGAAATTGCTACAAAGACAAAATATAAATAATCAAATTAATTCACGCCTTATACCAACAACAGATTTACAAATCGGAACATTTGCTTTAATTCCAAACTTCACTACACAAAAAAAAATTTGAATTTCAAAAACAATTTTAATTTTAATTAACATCTCCAAATTCTTTTTAATCGTTTTGAACTTTCACATTTTCATTTTAACAGTTGAAAAGCACTTGAACAGATCTAGTTCAGAATCAGCCAATAGAAATCACTTCAACTTATCACCTTATTTAGCCAATACGACTTTATTAGCCGATAGATATTAATCTCCATGCATCACTATAAATATAACTTTAAGACCTCCAGGTCAAAAACAAGCAACCTGCTGATCGTTGACAACTAAAATAAACACTGCTTCAATATTACAACCCTCCCCTTTCAAGTAACACAAAGATCAACAATATTTTTCCAACCCAGATCTCAAAAACCCTCCAACCAAAAATAGCAAATTAGCCTAAAGAGGAAAATACTCATGATCAATCATTTAGCCTAGAGTTAAAATGTTTCCTGGATACCCCAAATTATCCAACAAATAAAAACAAAACCAAGAAGACCTCCCGAGCACCATAAAACAACCCCTCAACAATATTCGCAATATTCGACAAAAACCAACCCCACTTGTCAAAAAAATCAATAAATATTACAACCACACTTGAATTTAGCCCCAAAAACTTAAAAAACATACGAAGGAACGAATCATTTCTTAAATGCTTTTTTCCGCGACAGTCAATAATTTCAACCACATATTTTCTAAAAGTTTCATAAAACTTTTCAATCTTTTTAAGTTTTTTATGATATTTCTAACTGATACTTTTGAAACTTTGATGATACTTTCAATATATTTTTGCAAGCTTTTTCAAATTTTCTATTACCTATTCAAAATAAAATTCCAAGTTTCCAAAATCCTTGATAACCTCCACAGGTACGGTAATTTCAAGTCTATTTAAATGTATCAAACCATCTTTAGTAGAACTGATAATTTTCTACTATTGTTGGGAAAAAAGACAATCCTTCGATTTTTCAGGAAAATCAATATCACCACTATAAATGAAAACACAGATCTTTTAGAATATCAAACACCTGATTTTTAAGTCCCCTGTCTCCCTTTAAGTATGATGATAATAGTATTCAATACATCACATACACTAAATACTAAAGGACACTAAGGATCAGAAAAAACATACTCTAATTTTATCCAAAATTTTAATTTCCCGAATGCACAAAATTGAATCAAGGTATTATGCAACTATTGTTCTATATGCCAATTAAATAATTCATACCCAAACCAAAATCAATTTGCAGAAAAACAATTTTTTAAAGGACAACGTCTATATTTTAATCATAGAATTTCATTTGACACAAAAGGACCAATTTCACCATCCTCCAAAGGAAACTCATACATAACGGTTATTGTTGATGCATTCACGCACTATGTAGCACTCAACCAAGTACGCCATTGTAAGGCTTACTACGCATATAAAACACTCTACAAACATTGGATAGGCAAATTCGGATTACCCGGAATACTAGTCACAGACAACGGCACTAAATTCATCAATAACGAAATTATCACAATATGTCACTTGTGTAACATCAAACATAAGCCACGTACATCTCATGCACCTTGGACAAACGGATTAGTCAAAGGTATGAACCGTTCATTACAAGAATACCTTAGATGTATAATTAATGGAAATGATACACGATATACCAAATGGTCAGCAGATGTAAATTTATTCCCCTAATCTTATAATTCACAAATTACAACAGCACTAGAAATGTCACCATACAAAATGGTGTTTAATCAAAAACCGCGCAAACCAATCATGTTCACAGCAAATGCTCACAAAAACGCACCAAGTTATTGTCAACCAAATGAAGATTCAATCTCCAAATGTTACAATCTACCATTACAACCACATGATGAAGATCACTTTCATCACCCACAAACTTTAAAGTTAGCTTTCGGCACACATATTGAATGGTTTTTATTAAGAGATAAAAAACACAATGAAATTTATCAAAAATAACAAAGAAATAACAACAAATACAAAATATAAATAATCAATTTAATTCACGCCTTACACCAGCAACAGATTTACAAACCGGAACATTTGCTTTCATTCCAAACTTCACTACACAAAAAGAAATTTCCAAAAAAACTGCGCCCACTCCAAAAAGGACCATATCAAATAATTGATAAACCTACTGATGTAACAAACAAACTTACTGACTCAAGTAAAAACGAAATTGTTCAACATCGCAACAATCTCTTACCTTATTACCCAAAGGAATATGCATTTCGTGATTTAACTCAATTATATTCCTCCACAGGTTTAAAAATTGTTCAAAAGAATCCACAATTTGAACATAATCAAAACATCGATAAAAATAAGAATCAAAAATTAACCCAACAAAAACATCTAGCCCCCAAGCATCTCTTATACCAAACACAAAAACATCTCGAAAAGAACGAATAAATAGGAAATGACAGATAATTTTCTACCACAGGATTAAAAAGAAAAATTCGAGCATGTAGAATCATCACGACTTAGAATTCAGCCACGAAAAAATTATAACACATTCATCCCACAGTCTAAAATATTAAAGAAAGTTGAATTTCAAAAACAATTCTAATTTTAATTAACATCTCCAAATTCTTTTTAATCATTTTGAACTTTCACATTTTCATTTTAACAGTTGAAAAGCACTTGAACAGATCTAGCTCAGAATCAGCCAATAGAAATCACTTCAACTTATCACCATATTTAGCCAATACGACTTTATTAGCCGATAGATATTTCTCCATGCAACACTATAAATATAACTTTAAGACCTTCAGGTCAAAAATAAGCAACCTGCTGATTGTTGACAGCTAAAATAAACACTAATTCAATATTACAACCCTCCCCTATTAAGTAAAACAAAGATCATCAAAATTTCCCAACCAGACCTCAAAAACCCTCCAACTAAAAATAGCAAATTAGCCTAAAGAGCAAAATACTCATGCTCATTTAGCCTATAGTAAAAATGTTTCCTGGATACCCCCAACTATCCACCAAATAAAAACAAAACCGAAAAGACCTCCCGAGCACCATAAAATAACCCCTCAACAATATTCGACAAAAACCAACCCCACCCGTCAAAAAAATCAATAAATAATACAACCACACTTGAATTTAGCCCCAAAAACTTAAAAAACATACGACGGAACGAATCATTTCTTAAATGCTTTTTTCCGCGACAGTCAATAATTTTAACCACATATTTTCTAAAACTTTCATATAACTTTCAATCTTTTTATGTTTTTTATGATATTTCTAACTGATACTTTTGAAACTTTGATGATACTTATAATATATTTTTGCAACCTTTTTTAAATTTTCTATTACCTATTCAAAATAAAATTCCAAGTTTCCAAAATCTTTGATAATCTCTACAGGTACGGTAATTTCAAGTCTATTCAAATGTTTCAAACCATCTTTAATAGAACTGATAATTTTCTACTATTGTTGGGAAATAAAACACTCCTTCGATATTTCAGGAAAATAATAACACCACTATAAAGGAAAACACAGATCTTTTAGAATATCAAACATTTAATTTTAAAGTCCCCTGTCTCCCTTAAAGTATGATGATAATAGTATTCAATACATCACATACACTAAATACTAAAGGACACTAAGGATAAGAAAAGACATACTCTAACTTTATCCAAATTTTTAATTTCCCGAAAGCACAAATTTTGATCAAGGTATTATGCAACTATTGTTCAATATGCCAATTAAATAATTCATACCCAAACCAAAATCAATTTGCAGAAAAACAATTTTTTAAAGGACAACGTCTATATTTTAGTCATAGAAATTCATTTGACACAAAAGCAACAATTTCACCATCCTCCGAAGGAAACTCATACATAACGGTTATTGTTGATGCATTCGCGCACTATGTAGCACTCAATCCAGTACGCCATTGTAATGCTTACTACGCAAATACAACACTCTACGAAAATTGGATAGGCAAATTCGGATTAACCGAAATACTAGTCACAGACAACGGCACTGAATTCATCAATAACGAAATTATCACAATATGTCATTTATGTAACATCAAACATAAACCACATGCATCTCATGCACCTTGGACAAACGGATTAGTCGAAGGTATGAACCGTTCATTACAAGAATACCTTAGATGTATCATTAATGGAAATGATACACGATATACCGAATGATCAGCAGATTTAAAATTATTACCCTGATCTTATAATTCACAAATTACAACAACACTAGAAATGTCACCATACAAAATGGTATTTAATCAAAAACCGCGCAAACCAATCATCTTCACAGCAAATGCTCACAAAAACGCACCAAGTTATTGTCAACCAAATGAAGATTCAATCTGTTACAATCTACCATTACAACCACATGATGAAAATCACTTTCATCACCCACAATTTTTAAAATTAGCTTTTGCCACACATATTGAATGGTTTTTATTAAGAGATAAAAAACACAATGAAATTTATCAAAAATAACAAAGAAATTGTTACAAAGACAAAATATAAGTTATCACATAATTCACGCTTTACACCAGCAACAGATTTAAAAATCGGAACTTTTGTTCCAAACTTCACTACACAAAAAGAAATTTCCAAAAAAACTGCAACCACTCCAAAAAGGACCATATCAAATAATTGATAAACCTACTGATGTAACATACCAACTTACGCACTCAAGTAAAAAAGAAATTGTTCAACATCGCAACAATCTCTTACCTTATTACCCGGAAGAACATGCACTTCGTAAAATAACTCACTTATATTCCTTCACAGGTTTAAAATTGTTCAAAACAATCCAGAAATTGATCAAAATCAAAACATTGATAAAAATAAGAATCAAAAACCAACCCAACAAAACATGTAGCCCCCCAAACATCTTTTATACCACTAACAAAAACATCTCAAAAAGAACAAAAAAATAGAAAAATGACAGAGAAGACTCTACCACAGGATCTAAAAGAAAAATCCAAACATAGAGAATTATCACGACTTAGAAGTCAGCCACGAAAAAAATATAAAACATTCATCCCACAGTCTAAGACATTAAAGAAAATCGAATTTCAAAAACAATTCTAATTTTAATTAACATCTCCAAATTCTTTTTAATCAGTTTGAACCTTCACATTTTCATTTTAACATGCTGAAAAGCACTTGAACAGATCTAATTGAGGATCAGCCAATAGAAATCACTTCAACTTATCACCTTATTTAGCCAATACGACTTTATTAGCCGATAGATATTAATCTCCAGGCATAACTATAACTATAACTTTAGGAGCTCCAGGTCAAAAATAAGCAACCTGCTAAGGATTGACAACTAAAATAAACACTATTTCATTATTACAACCCTCCGCTATCAATTCATACAAAGTTCAACAATATTTTCCCAACCCAGATCTCAAAAATTCTCCAACCAAAAATAGCAAATTAGCCTAAAGAGCAAAAGACTAATAATCATTTAGCCTAAAGTACAAATGTTTCCTGGATACCCCCAATTATTCACCAAAAAAACGAAACCAAGAAGACCTCCCGAGCACCATAATACAACCCTTCAACAATTTTCGACAAAAACCAACCCACTTGTCAAAAAATTAATAAATAATACGACCACACTTGAATTCAGCCCAAAAAACTTAAAAAAGATTTGACGGAACGAATCATTTCCAAAATGCTTCTTTCAGCGACAGTCAATAATTTCATTCACATATTTTAAAACCTTTTCATAAAACTTTTCAATCTTCTTATTTTTTTAATAATATTTCTAACTGATACTTTTGAAACTTTGATAAAACTTTTAATAATTTTTTGCAACCTTTTTTAATTTTTCTATTCCGTATTCGAAATATATTTCCAACATTCCAAAATCCTTGATAACTTTCACAGGTACAAAAGTTTCAAGTCTATTTAAATGTTTCAAACCATTTTTAGTTGAACTGATATTTTTCTACTATTATTAGGAAATAAAACACTCCTTCGATATTTCAGGAAAAATAATAACACCACTATAAATAAAAACACAGATCTGTTAGAATATCAAACACCTGATTTTAAAGTACATTGTCTGTCTTTAAGTATGATGACAATAGCATTCAATACATCCCATACACTAAATACAAAAGGACACTCAGGATCAGAAAAGACCATCCTTGGTAGAACTGATATTTTTCCACTATTCACAATTTTTCTCACATTTTTAACATCACTAATAATGACAATGTCCAATTGTATAAAAAGGCAGTCATCGCATTTGCTTTAGCAACCATCCTTTTAATTATTTTTATAGAAGAATAATATAGTAAACAAAAATGTTTTTGTATAAAAAGTTGAAAACTGACACATTTTTTCAAAATTGCTAATCAACCACCACCAACCCAGTCCCCACCAACAACCTCCCAAGAAAACCCAATTTTACCAACAACTTCCCAAAACCCCCAATCATCAACCCGCAATTCTTTTCAAGACAACCCATACACATTTGAAGAGAGACACACACAATTATCTGAACCAATAGAACCATTTTTTTGCCACGCACCTTTGAGCGAACCACAATACGAACCAACTTATACCATATAACCACTTTCCAACATGATTTTAATAGAGTAAGACATATTAGCCAAAATGAGAATACACCTAAAATAAATAGACAAATCATACATTCAAGACGAAATAGAAACTTTCAAACTCCCAGAGTTCATTTTAACATACCCCAATCACCAGCATCAAATACTTCAGATCTTTCTAGTAGCACATTACTAGAAACTCCCCCGCTCACTTCACAACAAACCACTTCTAATATTCCATCAGATTATTTAGGTTTAACTCGCACATCAGAGCAAATTCGAGAAAATCCTTTTAATCCCCCAGCATCCACTGAACGCCTACCATATTGGTGAACACACTCATACACTCAACGTGAACCAAGTCTAGTAAACGAACCAATAGATATTTCATCTGATACAACTTTATCAACCTTGTCAGAAACACTTTCCCTTCCATCAACACCTTCAATAAGTCAAATATCACCAACACCTTTCCCCTAAATTTTCTTACAAATCTCGACGCCAGATATCAAGAACAATCATCTCGTAAAACCCCCTACGAGTAGATTAGAACACATTCTTAGCACCTCCACCATTATTTTGTCAACAACAAAAAAGAAGTAGACTCCACAATTGGGCACTAAACATACTACAATATAGACAAGATATTCACAAACATAATCAGGAACATAACATCCAAATACTTCAACAAAATAGTCTCACACTAAAATTCGAAATTACAGTAAGACTAATCAACATTGTTCAACACCCTTTTCCATTAGCCCGGCCAAATTAAACAGCCCAATCTTTACCTCCCCCATTTGTAACAACTGAAATAATATATAAATACGATAGATATACTAAAAAGACAACTGGATATATAACTTTTTATATCCCATATTCAGGGTTATCATACACATGTATATTTTAAAAATCTTCACATTTCAATACTTTCTTTTTCTAATTTTTTCAGAACAAAACCAAATTCCATCCCCTCGCACAGGACCCCAGGTTTTATTAGTAACACACTACGATTGTGAAGAAAATGAACAAAAAACATTACACAAATAAGCTATAAAGCAAGTAACACAATGTGAATCCGAACCACAAGCTATAGAAACCACGAACATTGTAGCTACATTATGTTTAAAAACCTGAGCAACAACACTTATAGGTTATAAATTCACAGCGACCTTTTCCGAAAAGAAAGTATATTGTTCACAAGTCTCAAATGGAAACAAAAATCGACTTGATCCCGAATCTTTCTATCAAAGCAACCTAGAAGGAATCTTACATCTACAACCCGAACATTGTAAAAATGAACTACTCAGATTAAATTTAACATCAAAGAAAAACTCAAACAGAAAATTAGTAAACTTTCAAGTGTTCACAGACTCTGCACACCAAGCAGAAATTGAAATATACCAAAGACATATTAGAATAGACGAAAATAATTTATACAATGGCGCACACGGAAGGTTAACTTCTGATATTCACGGTAAACATTGGATACCACACATTGGAAAAAATAATCCTTCAAACTGCAAAGCAGGCACAAAAAATAAAGGATAGAAGAAATAATGTTTTTCGATTGGAAAACACAACTTGAAAAAGCACAACTCACACGAGATTCAAATGATGGCACTAAAATCTACCAAGGAATCAGACGACCTTGCAAAACTGATCAAGGCTATTGTGACCCTACTACTAGGACACACGCCACAATTGTCGGGTTTCGCGAAGACACTTGTACCACATTTCAAGTAGCAAAAATACACGCTAGAATGATAAAATTCCATCAAAAATATTTTAATGAATCAATTCCGTCTAAAAGCGTAAACACAAATCAAATGAGACAACGAAATCAAAAATTTTGAAACGTCCTCAATATAGAAAATAAATTAACACGTTTTCAAATCTATCAAGAAACAGAACTAGCATGTAAATATAAAAATCCACTCAACAAAACACAATATTCCAAAATTCTTGTCGAATACGAACAAGGTTTCGATATTAATATTGGAAAAAGAATACAAGATCCCCACTCAACACGTCATCCTTCAAATGAAGGAACCTCATACATCCCAGTAAGCCTTCTAAGAAACACAGGAAACACTGGTGGAAAAATAAAACCACAGGACACACACAGTACACGATTACAGGAACTATCACTTATGAACAGCACATTTTTTGGCGCAATTAATTATGATATATACTTAGACATGAAGTTTCATTACACAATTAGCAGAATTTTTCAAGAAATGTCACTATCAGAACTAGAAACATTACATCAACTATGTGAATTCATAAGAACACAGATTTTACAATCGCTAGCACTAACAGTTCTAAAAAATACCCTACGCAGAATATTTATTATCCGGAAATAGATCAAATTTCCTTGATTATGAAGGAAACAATTTATAATTTTATACTTTCACCAAAAAGTTTGAACTTTAGATGTTTTTGAAGACAAAAGATGTTATAAAAGAATCACAATATTCTATAAAAACAAAGTACATTTTGTTGATAAACTCTCCCGAAGAACATATTTTTGGGATACAGCAGTCCCATGTGGATCAGAAAGCAGCCAGAATGTTTTACAATTAAACCCCGACGAAGACAAATACTAATTACTCACACCATATCCAACATTAATGCAACCATTAAAAAAGTTTTCACCCGAAAGTTTTAGAGCTTTTGCCCGCAATCCAAGTATCGATCTACAATCGATAGAAATATACTCTAAATCAGACATAAAACATCACATTCGTACACAACAATTTCAAGAGCTACTTACAAAAATGGACACAATACAACGACAATCAATAGATCAAAATTTACGCAAACATGCAGAAACCGCAGGCTTTTCAGACATTTACACACAAGATTACAGCGGATATTTTAAAGATATTAAAGACTACATACATTTAAATGGCGAAAAGTATAGACCACAAGATATCTCACCGATAAAATTTTTTTAGCTTCGTAACTTTCAAAAACGAAATTTTTGCCTGCCTAGGATGGCCCTATTACATCTCAGAAAGATTGACTATATTATACGCAAAGTTCAATTTTATCGGATTTCTTTTTTCGCTATTAAAAAGATTTTATAACACATGCGCAAAATATACACAAGTAAACCGACAAACAAGCGTATGACGCATAATAATTGCAGAACTTTTTGGAATTTTTTCTACATCAATAAACAAAATACTTTTAGACGCACAAATAAAAGAATATAATAAAAAACTATCAACAAAACCAAACACATATGACGAATCACAAAACAATCCAAACGTATCACCTACAGCACCAGAATTACCAAATTTACATCATAACCATCCATTATCATTAGTATCACGAAATTTTAGAAACCTAGCACCCACAAACCCTGAAAATTCAAGACCTAACTATATACAAAGCCCCAATCACCACTTAGTAACACAACACTCCCAAAATGACAAAACATACGAACAAATAATCAAACAGCCCCATACCAGCATTTTTCAATCTCAAAATAATCATTTTTTTAGTCCAAGATGAGCCGACAAATTGGATCTTTCCACCGTTCAAATTCCCACCCAGCCCATCTCCAAAATAATCCCCATCATCCCACTTTTTGCTTTCCCGTCACCTGATTCACCTTACATTTACACATCATCCGGCAGGGATTCTGATGCTAACTCAGACATTAAAGTTTTTCATACAGTTTACCAATTTGAACACTCCGACTTAGAAACCCCTGATGATTTTGCAGATACCGAACCTAGCCCCTCGACCTATACTCAACCCAGCCCCTCTACCTTCTCAAAACCTCCCTTTCAACCCATCCACTCCCAAACCCAATGTGCATCCCCCTCTACCCCTTCTGACGTTTCGCAAGTAACTCCAACCTACTCCCCTTTTACAACTGGACGTTCCACAAACAATTCCCCTGATAACATCCAAATTTTCTATGAACTAAACAATCTCATAACGCTACAACAACAAATACAACACCCTCACACCCTAACTATTCATCAATTATCATCAACAATAACGTCATAAAACCCACCAACCCCTACATCTTCTTCAGAGTACACCCCATCTTTAGCTCAACCATCCACATCAACGCAATCATCATCCAGTACTAAAATATTCAAACAAAATCATTTTGACTTACACACACTGTCACGACAATCCCATCATCAATTTCAATTCATCAACTCCAAATACACAGCACCGTTTTTTCTTAATTTCACTTATTGTATTAAAAATAGTAACCTTCAAGGCAACCTTTGTAATTATGACCACATCATGCAAATGTATATATTCTGTCCCTTCACCAAAACCTTCAACGTAGAAGAGTCCCGACCACTCGTTGTACCGCATGAATAAATTCAACCGACAGAAATACCTATTTTCGAATTTACCCACAACACTAAATACAATCACAAATTTTACAATCTAATCCAAAACACACCTTATGATTTTTTCGGTGGCAACGTAGAACTAAAAATCATTAAGGCACTCCAATTGCTTTGGCCACTGCTTCAGACTAAAAATATCATTCGCATATTAGCAAAACTACTAACCACATCTGATGTCATTCACGATGTTTTTCCTAATGGCTTCTTTCCTGACGAAGAAGGTAAATATGAATTAAATAATTTAAAAATAACTAATTCAAAAAACAACTAACCATTCTCCATAATATGTCTTTCATTTTCTTTAGTCTTCAAATCACGGGCATCTACAACCAAGAAAAAACAATTAAAATTACAAAACTCTTTTATAAATTATCAGTTTTCCTAACAAACCGCACTAAATGATGCAGTAAAATTCCTTCTCCACAGTAGTAAAATAATCTATGAATTATTTTCCCCATTGTACTAAATTTAATTACGATGAAAATCAATTAATAATTTAAAGCCATACAAAACAGTAAGATTCAACATTCAACTAGTAAATTTATACAGGAAGAGAGCAGTACTAACGTTTTATATTGTTTCTTTATTTTCAGTCGCACAAGAATTCTAACCAAACTCGCACAGCTCGCCCAAGACGAATTGTTTAAAATAATGAATTCAAATTTTAACTTTCACTAACAAAAACTCAAACAAGCGATAACAAGTTTCCAACTTTCTCTTAACCCGGTTGGAAAGGAATAATATGATAACCCAAACTAACCAACACAGCTTACTAAACACTATAAACCACAAACTATAAACCCCATAAAAAACGAGCATGCAATCATACCCTCACTCCTGGCCTAACCCACCCAAAGAGGACACACACCCTGAGCATGCTTAATAGCCGGCCTAACTCACTTGCTAGAAATACGCTTTGTGAGCCACTCCTTCTTTTTGACAAGAGGTATTCAAGAATGAGTAACTCTTAAAAATAACAGAATTAAAATTAAAAGCTTTTGCGATAAGAACTAATAGAAATCATAACTAAATAACCGAATTGATGTAACCAATGCGAGAACCAGCAGAAACAAGCTAGCACGAGAAGAGATAATCAAACGAGACATTCTTTTTATAAAGAAAAAATCTGGAGACAAAAGCTTGAGGACAGTTCAAAATACAACGATTTACAGACAAAGGACGTCGACAAAAAGGAGAAATCCCAAACTTAGCTGGTACTAAGAAAAAAAAATCGGAAATTTTTTGCTACCAAAAACCAAGGTAAAAGGATTTTAGACATCAATTTAGCAGAAATTTGAGATTTCTTGAAGACTGTTCTTACAGTAACCACGAACTCAATCGACAAACAAAACCAATTTTTGGGCCGTAGACAAAAAAATCAAAATTTTTGGACAAATATCTTGAATTGAAACTAGCAAAAACTAGCAAAAACTGTGAATTTGGAGATTTAGAGAAATAAACAATTAGGAAAAGTTATATTACCAACATGAGGAAAAAATGCAGCAGAAACTGTGCATTGGGTTTTCAGCCCCAGAAAATGTGTTGGCAAAGATCCTTGTCGAAAAAACAGCAGTAAAAATCATTAAAAAATTGCTAAAACTGCTGTAATTTTTTTCGGTTAAAAGCGGACCCTAACTAAAAATAGTAGGAAACGCAAAATGCTGAAACTTGGTCAACTATTCAGAAAAAAAAACCGTATCACTAGTCCAGTTAGAAATAGAAATCGTAAAAATTGTAGTCACAAGGGTCATTTTACTAAACACTGCAGATGTTCGCCTAGAAACCAACCAAACATGATGTAACAAAACTGAAATACACTGGTTCATCAACCACAAAAGGAAAAAACTCAGGACAACTTCAAATTTGACGTAAAGTTGGATGAAATCTTAGTTTTAACTAGAGATAGCGATCATGAAGTTTATCAGAGTCCACCTAGCAAGAAAAGGAAAAAAATAAGCTGGAGAACGTTACCATGCCCTATTTAGGAATCAAAGTTTCTCAACAACAGTCACCACCCGCAAAATCGAATTCTCGGACGATCATAAAAAAGATTCCTGTCGGGACGCATTTTATAGAAATCAATTTAATTTATAGAAATCATTTTAAAATCAGATTTCTGTAACGTCATCGTTTACAAAACACCACAATAATGTACTGTCATATGGTGTATATCAAACATTATTCCAAACCTAAATACTATAAAAGGTAGTTCTAAAAATTTTGCGTAATTACGTATTTAACGAACAACTAAAAACGACAAGGAAAAAATAATTTCCAAATACTTATTCCATAAAACTAATGAATTGACTAAAATTTCGGGTTTCTCACAGAGGAAAACTGTCTACATCTTTGAAAAATGCTTCATATCCCCCATCGTCATGACCGCCAAAAGAGATGAATAGATCAAATTGGCCATAAAATCCAAACTGCGAACAAACAATATTTTGTAATAGGCACCGAATGCCTTATGTTCAAATTGATTACTAACGTCGTAATGAAAATTAGTGGTCATGAAGAAAGTGAAGGCTGGTTTTCCTTGATTGACCTATATTTTGCATATTTTCATAAAACCACTATCAAAAAAGCCAGCTAACAATGAAATGTCTTTATAGTAGAAAACAAAGTAAGGGATTTTCAAGGTTTTGAAACAAAATTTTACCTGCTAGGAGACATGCCCAACCAGTTCTAACGATTTACGTATTGACTGATAGGTAAACTGGCAAAGATCCGCTGCTACTTTTGAACCACTGTCAGTAGATCAAAGGACCACTGTAAATTAGTTTCGGAAGTTTTGGTGACCTTAAGAGAGGATAGTTTATCCCATAAATCGGATAAGTTCAAGTTTCTAACCCATAAAACATAGAGATATTGAGTTTGAGAGTTGATACTAAGGGAAACGCCCCTTCATAAATATATCTGATTTAAAGGTACACAAAGATGAAAGGTACACAAATGCATGAGGTAAAAATAACGTTAACGAGAACAGGCAATCGGTTCAATAAAATCAAACCGAAGGTGGCTTCGTTGTCACACGTTTTCACGAATGCAGAAGAACAAATATTTTTACTGGTTAAATACGCAACATATAGCTTTTGAAAAAACTTATGGAGAAATCTGTAACACAGTTATGAACCTTATATGAAACCTTAAATATTAAATTAAAACAAGGGTGAAATGCGATGTTTTACGCCCAGAAAAAGACGATGGTGGGAATTGAAAGACAAAAGCTTTTGCGAGTAGATTTTACCAGAAGCCGAAATAAAAAACTGCAAAAACAATCTCGAATTAGTTAGATAATTTTGAGCATTGGATCAATTCAAATTGTATCCACTGCACCAACAATTTTCAATCATCATAAACCTTAAATTTCAGAAGGGGACCTTAGAGACCTTAAATACACTTAAAAGCACATTCTGGTCCGACTGGTTGGGCTGAAAAACTTTTACCCTGCAATTTTTTTTGTAGATTGTTTACCGGGTAGGGAAATGAGATTGGTTGATAATTCATCAAGACAAGCAAAAAAAGAGCCCGTACCAATTTCATACGATGATAGAAAATTTTCCACCACGTCGATTCACCAAATAATTCAATATGATTGCTCAAAACGACAGGAAGCAGAAAACTGCAAAAACAATCTCGAAAAAGTCTTGCAAAGTTTATACTCTCACGCCAAAACTTCAGTGTGACAAAACTTCAGTGTGATAAGAACACCGTTCAAATGGAAATATCAGAAACACAAAACACAAAAACTCCCCTTCAAATAATCCTACACGCTATACGTTTCGCAGAAAATCTTTCGCGAAGGACCATGTTCCGTTCAACTTTAGAACCATTATAAGACCTTAAATTAGAAAGCACAAACTGTTACCAATTTTTTGGCAGGATATCATCCTTACAAAATTCATAGCATTTCCAAAAAAAACAAGATATAGTGTAGAAGAAAATTTAAGAAAAATCATCGATGAAGTAAGGAAAGAGGACATCGTACAGCTGGGAGATTTTTATGAAACTTACTAGAACCACCTACACGTTACAGGAGGATGTTTGTAATTTGAAGGAAGAATTGCAATATCAGCTTGTATAAGAAAAACAATGTTACAATGTCTTCACGGCGCAAACCGTGGACAGTTCGCCATGAAAAGCCTAGCAATGCAAAATATCTAGTGGCCAAATATTTGTCATGAATTTGTGAAATTTGTACCAAATGTGTTAACGCAGATGAGGCTTCTGGTCACATAAGGAGGTCTGAGTAAACTAACGCCGACTGTGGAGGCCAACTAAGAAGGATATTGAATTTTGCTGGCCGCGTGCCTCTAACCTGGGGGACAAACAAGTACGTATTAGTGTGCGTTGAAGTCTTTCTTGATTTTTCAGCCCGGGTATTATCTAGCATTTCGTCAAAATTAATCAAAAACTTTCTTGGAAACTAGATAGCGCTACCTGGAATCACTAGACAAATTAGAAAAGACCAGGGGTCCAATTTTAATGCAAGAGAATTTCGAGAGTTTTGTCAAGGCCGAAAATGTAAAAGTGGTATTCAGCCCTGTGGGCAATCACAGAGATACGGGACTGATCGAACGGCCAGTTAGAACTATAGCGAGCGGTTAATGGTCTAGATTCAAAGAAAGGCTAAACCATATGTGGATATGTCTTTAGCGGAAAATCAAAAACTCATAAAAACAAAACAGATCAATCAATTAAGTTCTCGCCTTTTGAAGCGCACTCCTGTAGAAGACGATATGGCACAATTTCGTCAAATATCTTTCTTCAAGCAACCTAAATTGGAATAAATTCTTGTTATGAAAAGATAACGGAAAGGTGTCGCGAGAAAAAAACATGACTGGGACATTCCTGGCCATATTGAGGATGCACATCGCGATGACAACTCCATAATCTCAGAGGATGTAGCCAACACATTGAAATTTGTGCTAACTATTTCCGAATCTCCAGGCAAAGTTCATCTTCGTTCAGAAAAAAAACTTGGGAGTAACGAATCCCATACTGAATGCCACATCGGATAAGCCCATTGCGTATAAAAAATTTCACGATATGGAAAAGGTTGAAGATTTTTAAAACAAACCTACGAGGAATCACCTGTTTCCATCAGAACCCGGAACCGCCCGAGAATACATCAATCACCCAACTCATACCAATACTACAAAATTCCTCCAAGTAATCTTACCCTTCTTTCTTCAGTATACATATAACCACTCCGACCCTAACCCTGAACCACACAATTTTGTAGACGAACATGTATTAATCCCTACACTCCATTGGAAATCCTATTATTTTTTTTACAAATCCCTTGCTTTACCACTCCTTAACACAGCAGAATACATTGAAAGAAATAAAACTGAACTATTTAAACTAACTACAGCACTAACCCCTCAACAATTCACGCAAAAAAATTACTAAAAACATTCACCTCACCCCGAGCTAACGAGTATTGTATCGACTTTTGTGATCACAATATCATCAGACCTAACCAAGATCAATTCCTTGACGACGATCAATTCGCTAACCCACAATTTACTGAAATTTTTAAAATTAAAACACCTTATTTATTCATACTAGGCAAAAACACGATCACATTATTTCAGAAGCACTATCTGGCATCCAAGCTTAGAAATCATTTTATGAAAAATTTGAAATCTTTTCACAAACTTTTCACTTCCTTACACCAAAAGAACGTGATTTGCACTGTTCACACGACATCATGTTGAGAACTAAACAGACACACACCTACACTTATTATCGATTCATACAAAATCATTTTGACTTACACACACCATCACGAAAATCCCATCACCGATTTCAATTCATTAACTCCAAATACACATCACCGTTTTTTCTTAATTTCATATATTGTATTAAAAATAGTAACCTTCAGGGCAACCTTTATAACTATGACCCCATCACGCAAATGTATATATTCTGTCTCCTCGCCAAAACCTTCAACGTAGAAGAGTCCCGAACACTCGTTGTCCCGCATGAATACATTCAGACGATAGAAATACCTATTTTCGAATTTATCCACAACACTAAATACAATCACAAACTTTACAATTTAATCCAAAACACACCTTATGATTTTTTCGGTGGCAATGAAGAACTAAAAACCATTAAGGCACTCCAATTGCTTCGGCCACTGCTTCAGACTAAAAATATCTTTCGCATATTAGCAAAACTACTAACCACATCTGATGTCATTCACGATGTTTTTCCTCATGGCTTCTTTCCTGACGAATAAGGTAAATATGAATTGAATACTTTAAAACTAACTAATTCAAAAAACAACTAACCATTCTCCATAATATGTCTTTCATTTCCTTTAATCTTCAAATCACGATCATCTACAAACAAGAAAAAACAAATAAAATTGCAAAACTCTTTTTATAAATTATCAATTTTCCTAACAAACCGCACTAAATGATGCAGTAAAATTCCTTCTCCACAGTAGTAAAATAATCTATGAATTATTTTTCCCAATGTACTAAATTTAATTACGATGAAAATCAATTAATAATTTAAACCCATACAAAACAGTAAGATTCAACATTCAACTAGTAAATTTATACAGGAAGAGAGCAGTACTAACGTTTTATATTGTTTCTTTATTTTCAGTCGCACAAGAATTCTAACCAAACTCGCACAGCTCGCCCAAGACGAATTGTTTAAAATAATGAATTCAGATTTTAACTTTCACTAACAACAACTCAAACAAGCGATTACAAGTTTCCAACTTTCTCTTAACCCGGTTGGAAAGGAATAATATGATAACCCAAACTAACCAACACAGCTTACTAAACACTATAAACCACAAACTACTAGCATAACTAAGAAAAGAAAACCCAAGGTACCCAAACCGGATTAAACAAGCTTAAGAACTGGATAATTTATTTTTTTGAAGACTATTGACAAGTCTAAAAAAGAAATAGTAAAACACCAAAAAATCGCAAGACAAACCCATACCAAACGCTTTGATTCTTAAGAAAAGGACACAACCAAAACAACAAATGGAAAAAAAACACGAACGAAGATAATATAAAACGTTAACACAAAACAGGACCCCATAAAAAACGAGCATGCAACCATATCCTCAGTCCTGGCCTAACCCACCCGAAGAGGACACCCTGAGCATGCTTAATAGCCGGCCTAACCCACCGTGCTAGAAACACGCTTTGCGAGCCAATCCTTCTTTTTTACAAGAGGTATTCAAGAGTGAGTAACTCTTAAAAATAACAGAATTAAAGTTAAAAGCTTTTGCGATAAGAACTAATAGAAATCATAACTAAAAAACCGAATTTACAAAAAAAATTTTTATGTAAAATATATAATGCAGTATATAGATCATACACGACCACGAAGACGAGCATCAAGAAACTAGACGACCCCCGTACATTCAATCTACAGAATGGCTAAACACAACCGATATGCCGCTCACAAACACAACTCAAAAGGATTTGAAGTACGACTTAACAATACTTCTCAAAATACGTCTCAAATTCGTTGTTTCACATTCTAGCTGAATCTCATTTTTTTTATATGGTGCCAACAAATGAGCTGAGTCTACATGGATTAGAATTTTTGTGTAGTGAGTAGTCGAACGACAATCAATTATTATCATCAATTATCGAAAATGTTCTAAATTTACCGTTCAGAAACGAGTTGATGTAACCAATGGGAGGACCAGCGGAAGCAACCGATCACGAGAAGAGATAATCGAACGAGTCATTCTTTTTATAAAAAAAAATCTGGAGACAAAAACTTGAGGACAGTTCAAAATACAACAATTTACAGACAAAGGACGTCGACAAAAAGGTAAAATCCCAAACTTTTTCGCTCTCAAAAACCAAGGTAAAAGGGTTTTAGACTTCAATTTAGCAGAAATTTGAGATTTCTTGAAGACTATTCTTACAGTAACCACGAACTCAATCGACAAACAAAACCAATTTTTGAGCCGTAGACAAAAAAATCAAAAAATTTTTGGACAAAATTCTTGATTTGAAACTAGCAAAAACTAGCAAAAACTGTGAATTGGGAGATTTAAAGAAATAAACAATCAGGAAAAGTTTCATTATCAACATGAGAAAAAAATGCAGCAGAAATTGTGCCTTGGGTTTTCAGCCCCATAAAATGAGTTGGCAAAGATCCTTGTCAAAAAAACAGCAATAAAAATCATCAACAAATTGCTAAAACTGCTGTAATTTTTTTCGGTTAAAAGCGAACCCTAACTGCGGTCAACTATTCAGAAAAAAAACCGTATCACTAGTCCAGTTAGAAATAGAAATAGTAACAATTGTAGTTACAAGGGTCATTTTACTACACACTGCAGATGTTCGCCTAGAAACCAACCAAACGTGATATAACATAACTGAAATACCCTGGTTGATCAACCAAAGTAGGACGAAACTCAGGACAACTCCAAATTTAACGTAAAGTTGGATGAAATCTTAGTTTTAACTAGAGATAGCGATCAGGAAATTTATCAGAGTCCACCTAGCAAGAAATGGAAAAAAAATAAGCTGGAGAACGTTACCATGCCCTATTTAGGAATCAAGTTTCTCAACAACAGTCACCACCCGCAAAATTGACTTCTCGGACGATCATGAAAAAGATTCCTGTCGGGACGCACTTTATAGAAATCAATTTTTTTTATAGAAATCAATTTTATAGCAATCATTTTATAGAAAACAATTTACAATCAGATGTCTGTAACGTCAGCGTTTTCAAAACACCACAATAATGTACTGTCAAATGCTGTATAACAAACATTATTTCAAATCTAAATACTGTAAATGGTAGTTCTAAAAATTTTTGCATAATTACGTATTTAACGAACAACTAAAAACGACAAGGAAAAAAAATTTCCAAATACCTATTCCATAAAACTAATGAATTGACTAAAATTTCGGGATTCTCACAGAGGAAAACTATGTACATCTTTGAAAAACGCTTCATATCCCCCATCGTCATGACCGCTAAAAGAGATGATTCGATCAAATTGGCCATAAAATCCAAAATGCGGACAAACAATATTTTGTAATAGGTACCGAATGCCTAATGTTTAAATTGATTACTAACGTCGTAATGAAAATTAGTGGTCATGAAGAAAGTGAAGTCTGATTTTCATTCATTGACTTAACTTTTGCATATTTCCTAAAACCACTATCGAAAAAGCCAGCTAACAATGAAATGTCATTATAGTAGAAAACAAAGTAACGGATTTTCAAGGTTTTGAAACAAAATTTTACCTGCTAGGAGACATGCCCAACAAGTTCTAACGATTTACGTATTGACTGATAAGTAAACTGTCAAAGATCCGCTGCTACTTTTGAACCACTGTCAGTAGATCAAAGGACCACTGTAAATTAGTTTCGGATGTTCTGGTGACCTTAAGAGAGGATAGTTTATACCTTAAATCGGATAAGTTCAAGTTTCTAGCCCATAAAATATAGAGATATTGAGTTTGAGAGTTGATACTAAGGGAAACGCCCCTTCATAAATATATCTGATTTAAAGGTACACAAAGGTTAAAGGTACACAAAGGCATGAGGTAAAAATAACGTTAATGAGAACAGGCAATCGGCTCAATAAAATCAATCCGAAGGTGGCTTCGTTGTCACACGTTTTCACGAATGCAGAAGAACAAATAGTTTTACTGGTTAAATACACAACTTATAGCTTTTGAAAAAACTTTTGGAGAAATCTGTAACACAGTTATGAACCTTATATGAAACCTTGCATCGGTGAAATGCGATGCTTTACGCTCAGAAAAAGACGATGGCGGGAATTGGAAGACAAAAGCTTTTGCGAGTAGATTTTACCAGAAGCCGAAATAAAAAACTGCAAAAACAATCTCGAATTAGTTAGATAATTTTGAGCATTGGATCAATTTAAATTGTATCCACTGCACCAACAATTTTCAATCATCATAATTCTTAAATTTCAGAAGGGGACCTTAGAGACCTTAAATACACTTAAGAGCACAGTCTGGTCCGACTGGTTGGGCTCACAAACTTTTACCCTGCAATTATTTTTTGTAGATTGTTTACCGGGTAAGGAAATGAGATTGGTTGATAATTCATCAAGACAAGCAACAAAGGAGCCCATACCAATTTCATACGATGATAGAAAATTTTCCACCACGTCGATTCACCAAATAATTCAATATGATTGCTCAAAAGGACAGGAAGCAGAAAACGAGAACAAATGAACGCGAAAATCAAATAAAGGTTGCTGCAGAAGTCTTGCAAAGTTTATACTCTCACGCGAAAACTTCAGTGTGACAAAACTTCAGTGTGATAAGAACACCGTTCAAATGGAACAATCAGAAACACAAAACCTCCCATGCAAATAATCCTACACGGCTATACGTTTCGCAGAAAATCTTTTGCGAAGGACCATGTTCCGTTCAATTTTAGAACCATTATAAGTCCTTAAATTGGAAAGCACAAACTGTTATCAATTTTTTGGCAGGATATCATCCTTCCAAGATTCGTGGCATTTCCTAAAAAAAAAACAAGATATAGTGTTGAAGAAAAATTAAGAAAAATCATCGATGAAGTAAGGAAAGAGGACATCGTACAGCTGGGAGATTTTTATGAAACTTACTAGAACCACCTACACGTTACAGGAGGATGTTTGTAATTTGATAGAAAAATTGCAATATCAGCTTGTATAAGAAAATCAATGTTACAATGTCTTCAAGGCTTAAACCGTGGACAGTTCGCCATGAAAAGCCTAGCAATGCAAAATATCTAGTGGCCAAATATTTGTCATGAATTTGTGAAAATTGTACCGAATGTGTTAACGCAGGTGAGAAAAAGAAACTTCTGGTCTTATTAGGAGGTCTGGGTAAACTAACGCCGACCGTAGAGGCCAACCAAGAAGGATATTGAATTTTGCTGGCCGCCTGCCTCTAACTTGGGGGACAAACAAATACGTATTAGTGTGCGTTGAAGGTTTTCTAGATTTTTCAGCCCGGGTATTATCTAGCATTTCGTCAAAATCAATCAAAAACTTTCTTGAAAACTAGATAGCGCTACCTGGAATCCCTAGACGAATAAGAAAAGACCAGGGGTCCGATTTTATTGCAAGAGAAATTCGAGAGTTTTGTCAAGACCGAAAATGTAAAAGTGGTATTCAGCCCTGTGGGCAATCACAGAGATACGGGACTGATCGAACGGCCAGTTAGAACTATAGCGAGCGGTTAATGGTCTAGATTCAAAGAAAGGCTAAACCATATGTGGATCTGTCTTTAGCGGAAAATCAAAAACTCATAAAAACAAAACAGATCAATCAATTAAGTTCTCGCCTTTTGAAGCGCACTCCTGTAGAAGACGATATGGCACAATTTTGTCAAATATCTTTCTTCAAGCAACCTAAATTGGAATAAATTCTTGTTATGAAAAGATAACGGAAAGGTGTCGCGAGAAAAAAAAATGACTGGGACATTCCTGGCCATATTGAGGATGCACATCGCGATGACAACTCCATAATCTCAGAGGATGTAGCCAACACATTGAAATTTGTGCTAACTATTTCCGAATTTCCAGGCAAAGTTCATCTTCGTTCAGAAAAAAAAACTTGGGAGTAATGAATCCCATACTGAATGCCACGTCGGATAAGCCCTTTGTGTATAAAAAAAATCAAGATATGGAAAAGGATGAAGATTTTTATAGAATACTTGGGAAGAAAATCATAAGGGAAAGCGATCAAACTATTACACTTAAAATAACCAACTTATCTGTGACTCTAATTGAGCCGTGTAAAAACCGACCGAAGCAAAATCCGATGCAATAAAGATCATTTTTTAAAATTTTAAGCGACAAAAGGACATAGGACATTCAAAAACATAAAATAAACATATAGGTGAAATTCGAAGGGCTACATATCGCGAGAAGAACTCCGGCTTTGAATAGTTCAAACGAGACCTTGCAAAGTTAGGGTCTTTTTCCGTTAGGGGCGGAAAAAAAAGAGTCAACCCATCGGAGCAACCCGGACCAGTCGAAATGAGAGAAGAGGGCGTCGTTTTACAGATGCCGATAGATATCTCAACTGAGATAGCGTCCAATAAAGACGTGAGCGACCTTGTCCTACTTAGGGATCTGAGAGCAGCAATCCTAAGGGTTTTATGCAAACCACTGCTACGGACAAATAGATTAAATCGAAAAAGACAAAAATCAAAAAAATCGAACAACCGACTAACAAGAATGAGAAGAACCCCAAAATTTCGATACAGACTACTCAAGACATGGAAAACCTCTAAATTAGATTCGAGATTTGCCTCTCATACCACTGAATAGTCAAGAAGAAAGTGAGATTTGACCGATAGATCAATTAGCGGGGGACCGAAACACCATCATAACACTTTCATTTTCGAAAGACAACACGTTGACGGAATCGACCAGCGGCCAACCCGTCCAGACACTCAAAAATTGCTTCGCAGTAAAGCTTCTTCACCAATGAAGTCCCCCCCCCCCCCGCAAAATTACCCCCCCCCCCCCCCGCAAAACAACCCCCCCCCCCCGCAAGGACGAGATACCAAGCAAACATGAATCGACATGCTTTAAAACTCCCCAACTTCGATTCAAAATTGGAAGCTTTAACCATCGAAGTTCAGAACCCACGCGTCACTTGCAGAGATCTTAC
>NC_087067.1:19410431-19493431 GCF_963678635.1 Symsagittifera roscoffensis
GAATTTTTAATATCTACAAATGTCAAAAAATATTGCAATAAGTCGATTAAATATATGTATCAAAAATTGTCAAAAATATCGTACTACATTTTTTCAAAGTCAAAAAAACCTCTAGCCGAGATATCAGCCACTTATAATGAAAGAACAATTTAAGAACAATTTTAAGCTAACTTATTGAATTGCATCGTTTACAAAACAATTTTTTTTCAACTTTTAGCTAAACTTGAGTCGGAATAGCAAACAATTCCTGACAGTTTTTCTCGGAACCTTGAAAGTTTTTCTTTTTTGATATTTCTGGCTACAAACCGACTGACTACTGAGAGTGATTTAATATTAAACTTCGCTAACTCCAACAATTTTTTTGAGGTAACCTAATTCGGCTTAGACAACCCACTCTACAACATGGTTTCTTCATAATTCCTTACAAAGCTATTTTTCTCTACCTAACTTTAAGTATTTAAGTATTCAGGGGCAAATCTAGAATTTTCTTGAGGGGAATTTTTTACAGAAAAATTCTGGAATTTTGTCAAGCTTTTTTCAAGCCGACCAAATTGACTTTTCGACTCTCACAAAATAGTAAAAATAAAATTTTCGTGTTTATCTTCAGTAGTATTGTATCGTGTCCCGGATCCTAAGGGGGGGGGTCCTTCCTAAGGGGGGGTCCTCACGTAAAGCAAAATCCTAGGAAAGGGGTCCTTAATTTTTTGGAGGACCCCTATCCTAAGATTTTGTAAATGATCGCAAGTTCCCACCCCTAAAGTAAAAGACCCCCTCCTTAGGATCTTGTTAAGCTGAGCTCAACAACCGGGACGCGATACAATAATTCCTTCTAATTCCTTTTAAAGCGGTCCCTTTTCCCGCGATAATTAAAACTAATCGTCCTAATTCCTGAACTTTTCTTTTTCGTCCTAGTTTCATGTGGATATCATTTCCTGGCTTTCTTTCTTTTCGTCAAAGATTTGTCATGCTATTAAAGTTTGTTATTGAAAACAAGCCTAAGGATTTCACACATTTGTTTGAATTAACACTTGGTTTGCGTCTACTAGTTTATTAGCCTGAAGCTATTTATGTTAAAACAGTGATTGAGCTCAATACGAGTATTTTATTAGTTGTAAACTGGTAAAAACCAAAACATATACAAGTCGAAGTATAAAAAGGACGAACAGTAAAAATCATCTGAAAATATATGTTTCAGAATTTAATGTTTATTGTTTTGGTTTTCTTTGCGCTGTTTTTTAGATGTTCGTTCTTCTGAAGCTTCAGATAAAATAAATGGGTTTTTTGTAGGGGGACGTTCACGGACTCGGCTACTAGAAGCTTCTTCTTCTTCTGCAGCTCTGCTTCTGAGTAGGGCCGCTGTAAAAATCCCCAATCCGGAAATGTAAAATCGGGAGAACTGTTATCAGTTTCATTGTATGAGTTGGCCCACTCGGTGTCCATGTAAATGTCTTCTAGAAAAGCATTTTCTTCAGCGGCTTTATGGCCAAAGGGCACTGTCGAAATTTCGTCGAAAAGTAGAAAACGTTTTGAGTCGAATGGTGATAATGCAAGTTTGTTTTGTTTCACTGTCATATTGGTGTGACCTTTCGAAACTATATTATAGTTGTTCACTCTCATTGTTTTTCCAGTGAATAATGTGTCCCTGAAGGTTTGGTGGACCAGTTCTCTCTGTGCACTCCGTTTAATTCCTTTGGCACTCAATTTTTGAGTGCCTTCTAAACAGAAGCAAAACTGTTATTCTTTTCTGCAACGTAGGGGATAGCTTCGTTTCACTTCAGCAACTCAATTTATACCGAACAAAATTTGATTCATTTTACCAAAAAAGAGCAGAAGACTCTAAATTATGACTAAAAAAGAGGAAAAAAGAGGGAATATGTTGTCAGACAAATCAACGTTTAGGCAACATTGTATAATGTTGCCTAAATCAGCTAAATGCCCATAGTTTAATGCAACAAATTAAGGGGTGTAGGTAGGTTGGTGGTGGTAATTTTGTTCTGTAAAAGGTAGGAATGGGGGGTGGAAGGGTGGCTTAAATTTTATTTACCATTAAGGACGACCGAATATAGTTTCGGTTTTAGGGCGATGAATTCTCTGATCGGCTTCCCACCAGTCTCGTCTTTGAACTTCAGCACAAATTTCTTGTTGGTATCCTCGAACAAGAAATGGTCCTTATCGTAATTTGAAAAGTCGAAATCAGCTTTTATTTTCTTCAAGTCTCGGTAAACGTCATCAGTTTTTGTAGCGTAAATAAAACTATCCAAGTCGGAGTAAAGGAGTTCCAAGTTTAGATTTGGTTTCATTTTTTTATAATGAAACTGAAACATGAAACGCTTGGCGAGGTCCAGGATGGTCGCACCAACTATCATAGGTTTATCCCACAATATTTTTGTTACTGAAAAGCTAATTGTGGCTAATTGATCGTCAATGATTTGAAAGCTTTTCATTGTGCTCAGAGCTGTTTTTTGTAAAAGTTCTCTCTCATCCCTTACAATCTCCAGCTTCTTTCTTCCTAACTTAGACTCCATTGTCTTACCGAAAGCTGAATTAACAATTAGCTTGTAGAAGTTCTCCTGGAATTTATTTACCGCGGCTTTTCGTAGGTGGGTGTTGAGGTCGACAAAGGGTGCCATCCAGTGACTTTGGCGGAACTGAAGAACTTTTCCGAGGTGAGTTATTTCCATTCCCAGCTCATGGTACAATTTTAGGGTAAGGTAGTGCAAAACATAACCTTCTTTAGGATGCAAGGTCTGTAGAAGCTTTGGCACTTTTGGCAGTGTGGTGATTCCCAATTTTCCCAACATGTCGACTTGCTCGTTGCTCATTGCACCGATGTCCACTACTTCACGAGAGGGGGCAAGGGGGTAATCAGCAAAGAAGTCGTGAAGCTCTTCGGGTATGGTTAAATTGACTTCAACTATATAACCCCACTCTGAGGTTTCGCTGGTGAGCAGTATGTCTGCCAGACTTTTTTCAACTATTGAAAAATCGTTTAATGGCAAAGGGCAGTGTCTCATTATCCCCCCGTACAAATTGTTTGCATCAATATTGAGGATGTAGCTTGATGGTTCTGAGGGCAAAAAATCGTCGAGATATTTATTGTTTGCTTTGTAAAATCGGCGCTTATAGACCGACGACATGCCTCCTCGTATCATTCGCTGCACAAGGTCCAGATGTTCACGGTCCGTTAAGAGTTTCAGTTCGGGCTTACAAACTTTTAAAAAGGCGTCCCCGGAAAGGTTACTTGCCGTGAAGTAACAGGCGCAATCCAGCCCGTATGTTTGATAGCAAACTTCCCGAAAAGCTTCGAAAACGGAAGCAAGCAAAAGCACATCTGTAGTCAAGTACAAGTCGTGGTAATCACCAAGTGAGCCACACTTCAGTTCGGTGAAAACTTTAAGGGCATGATTGTACTCGCTTCTTGAAACACTCACATCCCCTTCTGTTAGACTATTTTTCCACATTGCTCGTGGGGGAAGGCGAGTTTCTCGGAATTTTTCGAATGAGTTGAAGTATGAGTAGGGGTAATGCCCTTTCTGTTTCAACAGACTGACTTTTTCAGGTGAGTGGCCGAGTTTTTCAAAATAGTTCTCCAGCAGAAAAAACTTTTCGTTGGGCAAATTATCGACAAGTTTTGCCAACGATGCTAGCATGAACCTATACGAATCGATGAACCTCAGATTTTTGTAGAGTTTTTTGATTTTGCCGTTTTTGTCCGTGTACGTTTTTATATATACTGAGATTGTCAAGAATATATATATTTTTCTTCAGATGCGGGTATTACGGAAAAAGTGTTTTCCGAATCGCTTTTTGCCAGCGCTTTGATTATAAAGGTAAAATCATAATTTGACAAATTATGAGCTACCACTGGAATGTAATTTGTTGTTTTTCTATTAACGTTACACTCATTGTGCCCAACCCAGGAACTTGTTGGTGTAATGGCAATGATCAAGTACCACTTGATCATTGTCGGAAAAATCATTCTCGCATATCCAACAAATTGTAGCATCTTCCCGTTCCTGGTCTGTTATACCAGTGAAAGTGTAATATTTCCTTTTTTTCTACGTAAATTTGCCTCGCTAACGATTCAAGGGAGCTAATTAGCTCTTTCATCACATTCGGTCCTCTTTTAAGCTCAAACTTTAACAGATCTTTTTCCCAAATTCGATTACTGCTAACGCGTAGCCGCATGGTTGATGGATTTCAATTGTTTGCTTGCTAGATTTTCGCGGATCAGGTTGCGGTCCGTATAATGGTAAGAGCAGTGACTCCAAATCAAAGTAGATTACTCTGGGTACGTACCAACGAGCTGTTAAGTTTACTTGTGGTCTTCTTTTCCCGGCTTGGGCATTGTTATGACGACATCTTCGTCTTGGTAGCACAGTTCTTGATGTCTTCTCAGAGTTTCGAATGAAGCGCATGTGTGGAAACATTTGCGACAAATCTCAGATTGAAATCGGTGCACTTTGTG
Organism: Symsagittifera roscoffensis; assembly: GCF_963678635.1. NCBI lineage: Eukaryota > Metazoa > Xenacoelomorpha > Acoela > Convolutidae > Symsagittifera > Symsagittifera roscoffensis. The sequence goes on from NC_087067.1 coordinate 19,414,900, forward strand.
CCGCACGTACTCGACCAGTTTCTGGAGATCACTTATCAACACATAGTGATATTTTGATCCATCTGTCAGCAGCAACAAGTCCACAATCAGGCTAGTAGTGAATCTGCTCGATACTCTTATGGGCAACAATTCGCCATCGTTGTACCTGAACAGAAAAATAATTTTTATACCTAGGTTTGGAATGAGATAAAAAGGATGTTTGAATAGGTGAAGAACATTTTAAAATTTTTAGAAGGCAATTAGAATTTGCTTACCGGAAGACGTTGATTTGACAATTGTTCAACTTTTCAAATCTGTCCGTATCCATCAGACCCATTGGCATTTCGTATTCCCCATTGATTTTCACAATTTCTTCTTTGTCGAGATTGTAGGTTGAGACTTTGTTTTTCTCCAGCCACCGTCTAGATGTGGGGTAGAGGGCCGACTCATTCACATTGTGATATGCGGCAACAAAGCAGTAGAGAAAGCAACGGTCATCATCTTTAGTGTTGATATTTGTGAGCAGAGTAGATGCTGCGCTGAGTGCATCAGGAAGCTCGAGGTAAGATCCTGATCTTATTGGTGAGAAGGCCGCGAAACTGATTTGCAATTTTTCAATTCTGTCAATAATCCATCCGCTACCATGAGAAGAGAACGAATTGACTTGGTTGACCATATGTTCAATCAGTTCCAAGAATTGATCCCCAGCTATTCCCTCGAAGTACACTGTCAATGTCTTAGTGTTCAGAAACAGCATGGTCCTTTCGAAGTTTCCACTGTCCCCGTCTTGCACAGTGGGAATTTTGATCATTCCCACTTCCACGTGGAATTGCACCTTGTTCGGACCCTCTTTGACCCTTTCCAGTATGAGAGCATCTATTTCCTCCTTGTTTTGCATCATGACTTGAAGCAAATCCATTTCTTTTTCACCAATTTTGAGATCGTATCGACGCAATTTGCCTCTGAACGCGCTTTCCGTTGGGGCAGCCGAAGAGGTCGTCTCAATGCCGTCCCAAACTGGCAATGCGTGCTTCTTCAGCAAGTGTTGTCCATAGCTTTCCGCGGTGAGAAATATTGAATGGCAATAGATACAATGACTATTCGAAGTCATGTCATGTACCAGCTCGACGTCCTCTCGGGCTTCCGATAAACTCTCGAATGATTCGAGACACTCATCGCAAACAGTTTGAGGAGGAGGGGGAAGAAGGATCTTGTGAACTTTTTGCTCATGTCTTCTCAAGTTCCTTTTAGAGCTCAGTATTTTCCGCACTGCTGGCAAGGAACAGGTGTCGCGATAGAAGTAGAGTTCGGCATTGTTTGGTTGAAGTTACTGAAGTAATTCAGGAAAGTTTCAAGAAGTAGAACTGGTTATGAAAAAGCAAAAGCGAGAAGTGACTAGCACCAAAAAACTTTGCGGGTAAGGGCAAGTAGAAGCCATTAACGAGAGTTATACTTCGCCGTCTTGACAATAAGTACTTTCCTTTCCAAAAACAGAGTTTATTCTAGCTTTAAGCTCTATATGTGTCATCACTCTGCTCAAGTGCAGGGATTTTGTATACTAAAAACTGATTCATTTACAGCCTCAAACTTTTGCCGTTAATTTTAAGGGTTAGCGATAAAGTTTTGGCATTTTTTAGGGGACTGGTTTAGACTTTCAATTAACATTTCAGCACTAAATTACAAAATTTAAAGCCTAGAATGATTCAGATAGAGCCTAAAACTTTTTCTGACTAATTTTAAACGTGAAACAGTAATTTCCTAATGATTTCAAGCCCACTTCTTTGTTTGCGTAAATAGGTATAATAAAAAGTAGAAACATGAGATTAAAGTATTCAGAAAGTAAAGCCCTTAACTAACTACTTAAGTTGAAATAAAATAGTAAACTTAAAAAATGAAAATTTTGCAAACTTGATACCTTGATAGTTACCGATGCATGATAAGCATAGATTGTCATTTGAATGTGTAAAAGATATCGGAATCAAAGTTTCCTTCATGTCATTCAGTGTCCCGTGAAACATTTCATATCATGTCCTTCGAAATATTAAGGCATGGCCGTTTGGTTTAAGGGGCAATAACTAAACCGGCGTTGCTCGTCGCTACGCTCCTCGGGAACGCCTCCCGTTCTGTAATTTCAAGTGAAAAAATTTTTTTTTTTCAAAATTAAGGAAAACCTCAAACTTTTTATGTTGTGAAAAAAGGAAAAGTAATGTTTAAAAGAGTGTCTTTTAAATCTATCAACAAAAAAACCAGTAAGTTTTGTGGGACCTCGAGCACAGTTCTACTGGTCGTGTTCGAAATTTAAAAAACAAAATTTTTTAACTTCTTTTTTCCTTCATTTTTAGCTTGAATTATTCGTTCTCGCTTTAAATTCAAGTGAATGTGGTTTGAAATTTTTAGGAGCTACCTGATACGTAATTAGTACAAGCGTAGAAATTTAAAAAAACAATTATAGCCCAATCAATGATAGTAGACGCTTAAAAAGTTGTGATTTTTTGAGAAAATCTGATTTTTGTGAAAATATTGAAAAAAAAAATTGGGAAAAAATTTTTTTCTCTCCAAATCCACTGAAACTACCCTCAATCAATTTGCCATGAATTTCTGAGCAGGGTTAAGGGTCATGTTCGTTTTTCGAAAAAAAAAACATAATTTTTCTTTTTTTCACATTTTTACCAAAAAATTGTCCGTTTTACGCCCAAAACATGTATATGAATGTAATATAATGCAGATTTATGGCTTAAAACACTCTCTGTTACCTTGAGTAAGACCTGGCTAACCCCACCGGGCACAAAGTATGGTGAGAGAGAACAGAGAGTGTTTGATAAAAAAGCCAAATAAATATGGTTGGACTACCAACAAGAAAATGTTGGACCCTTCCATATTTATCTTTCTTTTGAAAAGAAAGCAATATCCCGAAAAGGATATTCCAAATGGAATTCACTACTGAGCAAGTGTATTTATCTCTCTCTCTCTCTCTCTCATTCTTTCTCAAACAACATTTTAGCGTAAAATTATTCTCGATTTGTGATTTTTTTCTAGTTTTTCTCTAACATTTTGCTGAAAACTTTACGGGGCAAACTTTAATTGATCTATTAAGCAAAATAAAAACAGAGACAAAAAATATACACACAGTAATGTTTAAACAGCTTAGAAGTCAAATCAAACAAAAATGATAATATAAAACCTTGGAATAATATTTGAAACAAAGGAAAGTTCTTTGTTTAAGTTATTAGAAACCTCGAAACTGTAGTTTTCTCTTTTTTGGCGCATAGCAAGCTGCATTTGGAGGAGTGCCTTGGATGAGATCTGGGGTGACTAGATCAATTGTCTCCGCACTAGATGAAACCCGAGCATCCGAATAGGAAGTTGATTGTTCTGGAGTTGAAACTGCTCCCCTAACAAACGACTCGGGAGACATTGCTGTCGGAATATCCCAGTACGCTTCGCGCTCTGCATAATCACGAATACATCCCTCCTGATTTTCATACAACGGCATTGACTTGCAGTCATACGCGAAGAGAATTTTTCTTGGAGACTGCTCGAGCGAGGTTGTGTCGTTTATCTCCGTCTTTTCTAATGCCGGATAGCTCTCGTGAATAGTGCAACTCTCGTACATTCGTTTTCGATTCTGTCTAAGTAGATCGATGTGATTAAGGAGGTAGTTTGGTAGCATGATATGACTTTTTGTAGTCCATTCCTCGTTTTGATTCTCGTCGTTTTTTCGGGGAGCCAAGTCATTGAACGGACTTGCTGTAGACGGAGAGACTCTCTCTTTCTGTTGATGGATGACTGCAATCGACTCTCTCGTGTATGTTTGGTAGATAATTGTTCTTTCTCGATCAGACACTGAGATTATTTGTAAAGGACTAGTCATGACTTGAAGAGGTTTAAAGTTTTGTTAAAATGAAATGACTGAACTACCGAAATGAAATTGAGAGAATGAAAAGTATGAAAAGTTTATTAATGAGAATGAGATCAGGAAAGGGGTGGCATAGTTCAATTAGGTCAAAGCTAATAACTTTTTAGGCGAGGCTATCAAATTTTATTCATTCTTTTAAGCATGACGCCTGAGGTCATGTTAGGAATGAAGGTGAAAAGAAAACCCGATTTTTTAGATTTATGTGATAGCTTTATTATAGTGGCTACGGGCGAAAGCACTCAAAATCAAGTTTTCATGATAGTTTGCCAGACCTTCTTTGTCATGCTGTTAGAAATTCAGTACCATGATTCATAACAGTCATTAAAATAACCGTCACAATAAAAAACATTAGAAGATTTTTAGAGTATAGCCGGGGGAAAAAAGTAACTAAATACCCATATAAAAAGAGGTTTATCGTTAACGTTATTATATCCTTGGTGATTAAGTTTTATCAATATGGCTTAGGGCGCTCGTAAACGTTATCACCTAAATTTTTACTTTGGGATCGCATGATCTGTCTCGTATACTGTGATCAGTCATTCTTCAACGTTCCACACTAAAAACCAGTTGATTGTTATTCATTTATAATATACGCTTCTCTTGATACGGATGTTGACTATTTCGATGATTTTAGGGATATATCTTCGAATGACAAACGTTTAGTTAGAGTCGGTGCAAAAACATTCTCACAGACCGGTACTTACATAACTATCAAATTGTACAAAAAAGACGAAGAGGGAACTTTCAAGTATCGACAAGGAATAACTTTGTCAACTGGTGAATTCGAGTCCTTGGCGGACATTTATACAAAACTCAAAAGATTGACGAAAGCAAAAAACTGCGACGTGACTGATAAACTTAGAAAAAAAACGAAACAAATCTAAAAAATCTTCATGCTCTGAAAAGGAATGCGAAAGTGAAAACGATGATAACTGTCGGGTTGTGTAACATTATCAACTCGTTATTCTATTGAAACTTCAAAGCAATGGTTGAAGCAATGTATGAGCAATCCCCTGATTATTTCAATCAGTTCTATAAAAATTACAAATTTTTCATCCTGGATCATGAACCCAACTTTTCAGGCTTCGCTTCAAAAGCAAATTTTGCGGTATCCTCCCATTCGAATAAATTAGATTTTTGCAATCATTCGATTGACAACCAAAATTATTATCATGTGCTGGTCGAATTCACAAAAGAGTCTACCGATTTACTTAACAAGATGACTTCAAAAGCCTTCGTTGTTCCTTGTCTTCTCTCTACATTCAAATATTTATTTTTGGGTTGCTCCAACTATGAATTGTCTGGCCCTCTGATGGAAAAACTGAAAATTGCTGTGAATTATAACTCCATCAACAACTTAGATTTTAGTGGTGTTCCAGTTCGCAGACGAGTGCCTCAAATTTGCTTCGGCTCGCAGACTAAATCTGTTCAAACTCAAACTGACCTGATTACTAACGTAACAATTGAACGCTTTACTAATATTTTGAATGGTGAAAACGCTGCTGAGTTTTCTAAAATATTTGACATAATTTTAAGTGGGTATGGTTGTATGGAAATTGATTCAAACACTTTGTTTGTGAAATTTATCATGGAGAAGAAATTCAAGTTTTAAATATTGGTTTTCTTTCGCTCTTGTATATCAAAAAAATGTTACTACACAAGCGGGAGGCATTCCCGAGGAGCGTAGCGACGAGCAACGCCGGGTTAGCTATTGCCCCTTAAACCAAACGGCCATGCCTTAATATTTTGAAGGACTTGATATGAAACTTTTCGCGGTTCACATAAACTTGCAGAAAAAAAACTTTGTTGTTAATAAGAATGAATTGAAAAAAAAAATGAATTTATAAATTTAACAAAAACATCAATAAATTAATATAGAATAACATATGTTTGGCAAATCTTATCAAATCATGATCATTAAGTTTGAAACCTATTGGAAGTTTGTTTGTAATTATAACATGAGCAACATAAATACAATAAAGTCCGCATAACACTGAATTAGCTGATTGTATTGGTTTTTTCAACAGTAGTTGATTTCCCTCGTGAATTGTACGTCGCATATACCTGTACACGAGGGGATAATCACATAATCATTTACCTAGAGGATCTGCGAACAATATCTGTCCTCCAGCTTGAGCAAAAAGCAACCAGTGCGTTCCAGGTTGATCCGATGGTGAGGCATTCATAATCATGAACGTATTATCGTTTTTCAGTAGTAAAGAGCATGGCAAATCTGCCGGAAAAACACCTCTAAAGCGATATTTCAAATGTTTACAACGGTTAGAAATTTCTACTAGTTGAAGATTATCCATGTCTATCTTAGGTCATAAGAGTGTTTTTGGTAATTTTTCTATCTGAACGCACATAAACTGTTGATGCACGCTCTCCCATAAACAATAACTCGACGTTATTACCGAGACCTGCGTCAAACTTGAGTTCGAGCGAAATAGTGCAATTGGTCAATTCAGGATGAATAAAATCGTGTGAAGCCTCCTGAGTAGACGTGAGATCAAAAGCCATAATATAATGATTATCATAATTAGCGAGACTGATTCCATGACTAGTGTTCAAAACAAAATCAAGAGCCTCAAGCGTATTGTAATAAATTCTTTTATTGTCTGATGTTGAGATGGGAGTTCCGGCAATGGGTAGACCGTTTCTGTACACAATGATCTCTTTCAACCCAAATTTCTGGTACTGAAAAGGGTTTGTTCTATTAGTACCCAAATATGCTTCGTTTATGCTCATTGCTACTATCACTCTTCGAACAGGTTCTTTTGCAAAAACATCCTCTTGTCGCCAGCTTTGTACTCCTGCAGTTGCGAGAAACGTTTTTGGTACTACTTCGATGTAATTGTAAATTACCGGGTTCTTCAACAAAGAGTTTTCTATCGATGAGAGAACATAGTCAGTCACAGTCATCTTTCTGACAGAGAGGTTAGCTTCGATTATTTGGACATTGTAGTGTTTAGCTGCATCTTCAGATATGACAACAAAATCATTAGGAGAACGTCTAAGAGACAATCTTTTTGTCACACCGCTAAGTAGATACTTGTCACACGACAAAAAGTTGCAAGCAATTTTACCAAATAGCTTTAGCTCGTTCGAGGCCGCAACGAGACCTTTACGCTCCGTAACATCATCAGCTCTCCTTCCAGCACCGTCAATGGCTGATGGATTTTCTTCATAATAATAACCTTGACAAGCCAACCATGTTTTCTTGGCATCATTACCGTATGAAAACTCGGTCTCAATAAAGCCTTTATGGGCAAAATTAACATTGGTAGTTGATATTTTTTCACCATTGAGAGACAGTGTACACACAGAAAATAATGAAGATAAAGGATTGTTAACAAAATACGGCGTATCTCTGTTTGCCGCCTCTGTAGCATGCGTTCGAAGCACGTTTCCATTGCTTCGAACAATTCGTGCAACTATTTCCAAACGAGTACGTTGAAGATCGATGAAATTATTTCTGTCGCCGAGTACTTCAAAATCGAGCATAGGACCATCAGGAGAGTAGGAAGGTCCAATTTTTTGGGTGAATGCATTTTCAAAAGTGACAAGTAAAGGCGGTTTCTCAAATAAGTCCAAGGAGCTGTGAGTTGCTTCACTCGAATTAAATTAGAAATCATTTTTAAGCCCTGTAAAGAAATCGGAGCGACTTCTCTATGCAGTTCGTTTTCTGGGAATGACGCGTCTCGTTTTCGTTTAAACGCCGTCGTTCTTTTCGGATGACTTTTCCGAGATCTACTTCCTCCTCCTACTTGCTTTTTGATTGTTTTTCTAACGGTGCTTTTGAGTGCCTGCTTAGAATTTTTCTTTTTGTTGCAACTTCTATCAGGTCTGGAGCTGCCTGAAGAAGTAGTTCTTTTCCGATTTTTTTAGCCGCGGGTATCACAAATTTTCGCGCCAGTGGAAGTGCGACTCTTCCTATTCCCAAGGCTAATGCACCGAAGCCACTGCCTCGTTGTCTATAATGCCCCGAGAAATGTGGTAGGTTTGCTTGGTTGTGGTAATATGAATCCATTTTGATCAATTGCTAAACTTTTGAAATTTCAAAGTCAGAACAACTTTTCCCCCTCCAGCGAAAGGAACAAGTCCTCCAGTTTCTGTGCGCAAGTTCACAGAAATATTGGAAATATTATTGACCAAAAGTTTTTTAAAATCCAAATTACTAAACACTTTACGATGATTCGGTTCAATTGTACATGCGTAACCGTTTTTCACTCGACTATTTGTATCAATGACTCGTAAAAGGGGTGCTTTTGTGTCTCCGACTATTTGATAATGAATTATGTCCAGATAAAAAAACATCAGCTGAGTACCAGCGCATACATCAACGGGATAGTCAGCAATAAGATCTTTGGTAGAGAATGTGCTATGTTTCGTGCTTCCTTGTTTGTAACCTGTATGATAACCAGTTCCATCTCTGACGCCTTTGAAGCCAAGAAGACTAGGAACTTGCGGGCTTGAAAAAGTTATACCTTCCAAATAATGCAGCCATAAGGAAAGATGTTTGGTTATTGGATCTATTAAGTAATCCAATTTCTCTAATTCTGTCTTTCGACGAATCTCGTTCAATATTTGATCAATGCTCCTATATTCTCCTTTTGTTATTTTTGCTGTTTCTCCAAGGTAAGGTCTGGAGATCTTGTCTTTCTCAACTTTCATGCTTGCTATAACCCGATCTTTTTTGTAGTACACAATGTTGTTGTCAGTTACGTTGTTTATCTGAGTAGGGAAGGTAATTTCTGTAACTGCTACTCTCCATTCACCTTGCAAATTTATTTTTTCACTCAGGAGATTTTTGAAGTTGGCCAGAGTGTTATCTTTAAAAACGTTCATTGATGCAGATGAAACTAGGGTAATTGTGAAGGAAGGGGGAACATTATGGGTGAAAAGGCTGTTGGAAGTGCCCTCAGTCATGATTGTCCTTCTCCAGAACGCGAATTAGTTCAGACTCGTAAAATTTTCCCTCAATCGGTTCTCTGTTAGAACCAATCAAAATGTATGTTGGGGGATTTCGTGTTGGTATGTCAAAAACTTCAAACACTTCATCGGTGAACGATTGTTTGTAACCCTTGCGAAAACGTATGTCTACTTTGGCAAGTCTAACATAATCACCAACATAAAGCTTTGGACGTCGAACTAATTTCAAAGACTGTTCTGCTCTTAATGAAATCTTGAGGAACATCTTTTTAGTTACTTTATTTGGTGCAAGATTTGTGACACGATTTGTTCTCGAATTAATTGCATTGACAAAATCTTGCAATTTGTCAAGTATGAGTAAGTCAATTTCTCCTCCAAGTACTTATAAATAAGATTTTTCAAGGAACGAATATTTCTCTCAGCGAATGCGGATTTTTTCTCGCTCTCTGTGCTATATGTGTTTATGCCTTTCTTTTTACCTAATGCTTCGAAGGACCCTTTAAACTTTGTGCCCTTGTCCACCCATACTTTTTCCGGTTGTTTTGTCATTATCATTAGTTTGAACGCTTCTGCTGTTGTAGTAGCATACTTTGATTTCAAGGGTTGCACTTTGAGATAACGGGATATGCAGTCAACTGCAACAAGCAGATACTTAAGATCATGGTTGTACTGGGCAAATTTATCAACAAAGGCCAGATCTAATGACCAGATTTCGTCGATATCGTAAACTATGACCTTGAGTCGCGGCGTTTTCCGGATCACAGTTCGATATTTTGTGTAAGAAGGTTCAGTATGAAGGAAATGTTTAACTTTCTTTCGCGACAAATTGCTTGCTTTTATCAAGTTGTTCACACTACCAAATAACGCGGGACCTTTGTCACTGTATTTAGTTTTCAACAATTTTTCTTCAATCTTGGTAATTTTCCCATTGTTTTGTTTGCGCCTTCGTCTTTTCTGACGTTGGAGAATCTGAATCAATATGGGGCGTTCCGTATGATTCAGAGTCTTCTTCTGACTCTTTTTCACGTTTTTGGTTTCGGGTTTTTCTATTACCGCTGAGACTTTTTCGTTTGTGATTTTTACTTCCCTTAAAGTTTGCACTACTTTTTTCCTGCCCAGTGGGCAATGTTGAGCGGGTTCTTGAGGGTCCGGGTTCTTGTTTCTCTTGAGCGTTAAAAGACGCTGACTGAACCGCGTGTTTGGCATTTCGATTTATTACCAGGTTTTCATTCAAGTTGAGAGCAGTTAAAATGTTAATGAACGCCGGATTGTGTAATTTTTTTGTTGGTTGTTGTATGTCGTATAAAAAAACTGCAGCTTTAAGTCCTGTTGGTTTTTTATCTACATATATTACCTCATTGTCACGGTTTATGGTTACTCTTTCTGAATTTTCTATGATTTCAAGTACGGTTTTTGCTCTAACAAATTTTTTGTCTTCTAAAACTTGTAACTGTCCTAAAATGCTTTCGGTCTGTCTATTGTGTTTCTCTTCTAGTATTTCGTCTTTAACACGTTCGACCGGTACTTCTTCATCGTCCGTTAACAGTTTAAGCTGTTCTTGTTGGGGCTTAACATTTTCCGTAAATGTTTCCTTCGTTGCAGTAGTCTTACTAGTTTGTGGAGGTGATTGGGGTCTAAGCCGGTTAAGATAGGAGAGTTGAGCATTTTTATGTTTAATATTATTATCATGAAGAACACGTGCAGCATGTGGCTGCTCTTTAACATATAAGTGTTTCGGAATTAGAAAGAATTCTTCAGCAGTCATCATTAAGTTGTGAGGTACTTGTAACAAAAATAAATTATTTGTCGAACTAAATGGAAGCCTTCTTTACTCAAAATAATCGCAAGTTTTTTGACAACACTGGTTTTTGGAGTTATTAAGTATTTGTATGCTGTCTCGAATCGTTCGATGTTTGCGATTTTAACGGGTACGTTTCCATTGACTACATTGAGCAAACATTCACAAATAAGTGTTATGATCTCACGATTTGAAGTTTTTCTAATTAATCTTTTTAGCTGGTCAGGTTTCAGTTGTACCATATGCCGCAGAATAGATAAGTTTTTCTTTTTCATTTGTGATTGGAGTAGTTTCTGCTTCAGATAAGGGTAAATGAAAAACTGTTGGCCCAGGTGGTGTGATATTTGAACAATATCTCAAACAATCTGATGTACGGGGGTCCAACTCGATTAGAAGATGTCCAAAAGAGTCTCTCGTAGCTAATTCATAACAGTTTCTCAAAAATTTTGATACATTCAATTGTCTTCCTAAAAGATCTAGTTGCTGAACGTCGCGAGGCGATTTGAACAGAAGTGTTCAAATCAATCGTACGCGACCATCGACTTTGTTGAAACAAGTTATGCTTAACATATATTACATCTATCCCTCTATGTCTACCCGCTGTCGCTAACCTAACATATTCCTTGTCATTATAGATGTCTTCACATGAATCATCGAAAACTAGAAGAACACTTTCTAATTTTCTCACAGATTCGAATCCGTCGAATTTCATGAACTTCACATTCACTTCGCGAGAAGACACTTTTTCTGAGAATGCAGGTTGCATCTCTTTGTAAAGATATAGAACGGTTCCAAATTTAGGGTAAAAAGTATTTCCCATCAGAAGTTTCAAAATTAACTCAGTTTTCCCGGATCCTGAAGGTCCCACTATCACCATGAAAATTCTTGTCGAAGTATCAATCACTTTATTCATATTCTTGGGTTTGGTAGTACGTAACCAACCAAGCCTGATAAAATCGAGAACCAAACTGACGTTTCTTTGCAACTTAATTTATTGAAAGAAAGTTTGAGAATGCAGAAAGTTAGTAAAGTTAGAATTACTACCATTTGCGCAACAAAAACTACTTCAGACCTTGGCAAAGTTACATTGCTACAAAACTTCCATGATTTTTTTTCACTGTTTGTCTCGTTATAAACAAACTCTGTTACTATTGTTGCGTCAGGTTCATCTACTGCTGTTGTTGCTTCTGACATTTGAGAAACTATTTATTCTACAGACTGTGTTAGACTTTTTCTCTCTTTGAATGAAGCTTGTAAAAAATTGAATTAGTTTTGAGAACAGTAAAAAATTTCATAACGTGTGAAATCTCTATCATTTATGTCATGCATTTCTAGAACAAAGTTTGCTGGGATATTTGCAGTTTTTTCGTAGTACATTATTTTCTTCACAGTATCCTCTTTCACAATCGTCTTAATCTCATCTGGCAATTCACTGCTGTTTAGATCCATCTGAACTCCTGGCTGACGTTTGGGTACTAAGACTAGTTGGGGAAGATATACTCCTCGCTTGCTGGCTAACATTTCTGATAAACTTGAATCTCTGGAAGTATACAAATTGATCAATAACTGGAAAAAACTTCTTCAACGTAGACAACTCTTCTTCGGAAATTATTATTTGCTCCTTCCTCTGAACAATTTGGCCACTGCAATCAATACGCTCTATTCTCGTTAAAGAAATTTTAATATCACCCTCTGGAGTCATCCACGCACAGAGCATTGAATTTGGTGAAAGGTATGTCTCCACTTTCGCTGATCTCTCGCTGTTGTTCATTTTTCACCAATCATAAAAAACCTTGGTTTTCTTCAGGGCACAATGATTCCTGGAGTTGTAGTGTGGAATATGTTTATTGCAACTTGGGTAATTTTTAACATATAAGTTTTCAACCCGAGGACAGCCCAAAACATTTAGGTTTTCAATCTTTCGGGCCAAGTACTTGGCCAAAAGTTCTGCCTTTTCTTTTCCTTTAGCGTAAAAAACGGCACCGGGATTTCTCAACACGAAACTCTGAAGTATTTGATTAAAGTTTATGTAAAGGTAATCACCGTTTTCCCAATGGAGACCGTGTAAATAGTTTGTGAACCAGTTGTAGGCTTTTTGTTCAAGCTTTGGTAGTATATTGAAATTCACTGGAGGTAGGAAATTGAGTCGATCGCTGTAGTCTGAAGTTGTTATTGCTAATTCTTTAACCACAAAGGCGTTTTTCTTGTAACGAAAGCCTTCCACGTTAAGCACAACTGATCTCTCGCCTAGCATTCTAGTAAATGATAAACTTCTGGTTTTTTCAACTTAATGAAAAGGCAGAACGCTATTCCACTCAAATGTCCCAACAAGCTGTTGTTACAGTTCCAGGGCAACATGTAACAGTACGTGGGACCCTGTTGATAAATATCGTGTATAAATCCGGCCGCATCGTGCAAAATAGCGTGCAATCGTAAAATTTGGGAATTTTTCAAGTATTTGTCCAAGGAAGAGTTATCAATACCAATCAAGCCACCATAAGGTCTCAACTTAATTAAAATGTCGTAGTTAAGGTTATCAGAACTAACAAAAAACAGAGAACATGCTGCTAGAAAATAGTTGCGTCGGTTAGAATTATCAGGATAAGTTTGTCTCAAAGACGTATAAATTTCGTGAATTATTTTCCAATCAAAGGGAGTTACTCTGCTTTTTTGCAATTTCATTGTTTATTTTTTCCAACACCTCTCCAACCTGCTGAATTTCAAGCCAGTTGAAATGAAAGTGACCTTGCAAATACCATTTAGTCTTATTAAGATAACGGTGGTAAATAATTAAATAAACCACCGGAAGTTTTTTGTATTTTGATAGCTTGTTGAAACATAGACGGATTTTTCTCTCCAAGTCTTTATCAACCCTTTTTGAGGTAAAATCAAACGAATAGTCGAATACGTTTTCATAATCAGCAAAATTCAAATCGCTCACAGTACCATACTGTTGTTTTGTAGAAATTCACCAAGAGATTTGTTGAAGCTCACTCAAATAAAATTGTTCTTTGAAAATTAACTCGTATTCTTTCTTTGAAATTTCCTTTGCCGTTTCGAGGAAGACGACGTAGCGTTCATTACTAAATTTGAAAAATGAGTTTTTTTTTCTGCGGTTGAGAAAACTCTTAATTGTAAATGTTCATTATCAATATCTTCAGTACACCAAGTTCCCTCTAATTTCATTTTTCTTATTTCAAAATTTGACAAATTTATCATTTGGTATATTTTGCCCAGAAACGGCCGCCGCCTTTTGAGAGTAATTTCAATTTACTGCCTTTTCACCATAAAATTTTGGTCAAGTTAAGGAATTAGTTTACTGCTGCCAACAGTTAAGCTACGCTGCCAAATTGGCCGGCGCATTTTTATTATATACCATAAAAGTCAATTCCCCGTTCACTAACAAATTTCAACTAGGTCGAAAGTTCATTTGCCCGAAACAAATATAACAATTAATATGATTCATATAATTAACCAGTACCAATAATTAGGACCCCAAAAATTGGAATTAGAAAGAATTTTGTATCGTGTCCCTTGTTGTTAAGCTAAACTTAGCAAGATCCTAAGTAGGGGGTCTTCTGCTTTTTGGATGGAAAATTTCTTTCGTTTACAAAATCCTAGGATAGGGGTTCTCCAAAAAATTAAGGACCCCTTTCCTAGGATTTTGCTTTACGTGAGGACCCCCCCCCCCCCCGTTAGGAAGGACCCCCCCCCCCCCCTTAGGATCCAGGACACGATACAATACTACTATCTTCAGAATTTTTAATATCTACAAATGTCAAAAAATATTGCAATAAGTCGATTAAAAATATGTATCAAAAATTGTCAAAAATATTGTATTACATTTTTTCAAAGTCAAAAAACCTCTAGCCGAGATATCCGCCACTTGTAATGAAAGAACAATTTAAGAACAATTTTTTTCTAACTTATTGCATTGCATCGTTTACAAAACAATTTTTTTTAACTTTTAGCAAGACCTTGTTTTGCCGAAATCTTTTTTTGTTTGGCGCGCTCTCTCCTTTCAAAATTAGTGTATATTGGCGCCCAAGGCGTATTTTGAAACATTTTAGGGTCAGTGAGCCAAAACGGATATCTCAAAATAGTACAAAGGGGGACGTTTTGGACAAACAGGGGGTCGAATTCCTGAGGAGGGAACGTCCCCTGACAGTTTTTCTGGGTCGCCTTGTAGACAAACACGGGGTAAGACCGGATCCCGAAGCGGTTGAAGCGGTGTTGACATGGAAAGCTAATTACCTTTCTCGGATTCGCTAATTACTACCGAGAGTTTATCAAAGGATATGCTGAAAAAAATATATCCCATACAGATGTTGATGCACCCCTCTAAATCCGTTACTCTAAGTACTGCTACTCATTCATTTTCAAATGGACAGTGCAAAAACAAATAGACATTATTTTACAACTTAAGGTGCAAATTAAACCAGTAGCGAATGTAGCGGAAGTCCCCCCCCCCCCCCTCATGCATTTGATCACCTGACGACTTAAAGCCAAAAGATTCCCCTTTTGGTTTTATTATGAGGCAATAATTTTCGGCTGACCGTCCCTAAATTTTTTCTAGAGTCATCAAAATACACTAATTTTGACGAGGAACGCGAGCCGCAAAAAACCCGATAGTTTAGCCTGTTTTTTTTTGCGGCGCAGAAAACTTGATACACATAGGGTCTTTCTAGTGATTTGGGAGAGCTTGGAAAATCAATGTGGTTAACCTAAAAAAAGTTCACAACATTTAGAAAATCAAAAACTATTCTACCCCTCCCCCTCCCCACTCGAGAAAATCCTCGATCCACCCCTGTGTAAAATTCAAAATTTGGAGAACAAATGCAAATTAGATTTCAAGTACTTTCAATATCTAGGAAAAGTTCTAACTGTCACTAATATAACTCATTGTCAAAAAATAATCACTTTAGTTTAGATCTGCATCAATGCATTTAGATGTACTTTTCAGAATTTTTGAACAAATTATCAATCACTTATCTATGGTCCTCATAACAGCTCTTCAGCTCATCAATTGAAGCCTTTTTTGGAAAATTTATACTTAATTATTAGAAAAAATAACAAGACCCGAACATATTATGTTGATGCATATTATGTTGATAATAGTCAAAATGGAGTTTAGCGTCAATTTTTGGTGCAGAAAACCGTTAGTTTGATCTGAAATTATTTTTCTAAAATTTTTCAAGACCGATTATTTTTGACTAGAAACATCTCTCGAAAAAAAACAGCCAAGGCAAACAAAAACTTCCACAGTAAAAAACACAATTTGGAATTGATTTCAGTCCCTAAAATGCAATGCTCATACTTAACGAAAAACGTTAGTATTCAAGACAACCAGTTTTGACACGATATATACAGTGCAAGTTCAAAAAATTCTAATGCCGGAGAAGTTAAGTCATACACAGTGAGTTAGGACCGATGGGTATAACTCATAGAGTAATTTCGGATAGGGTACACCGTCTGCTCGTCACGCTATCCTAATTTCGGCCGGATAGATTCGTGCAACTTCTTAGTCTAATACCGATCCTAATCTTACTCTTATACTATCTAGTCTCAGGTTGTTTAACTAGTCTCTGCTAGGCTCAATAGATCTAGGGTATACTGGTTTATTGCGGCTGCTGAAGTACTCGGGAGAGTTCAACTAATTTCTAAGTTAAATTCAAATCTCTCTGGTGCTGAAATTACAAGTAATTTCAGCACTTACAAATAAGTGGATTGTTAGTTAGATGGATCATGATTGGTTAATGTTAAATACTTTACATTGGTAAAATATCTAATTTATCCAATCATAAAATGTAGTTTAGATCAGGTTCCACCCATCCGGGTTTTACAGAGTTTTTTAGAATAGTCTTTCTGCAATTCAAAAGATGGATGATGGACGTTGGTATTTGGCGAACATCTTATTTCTTCTGGGTTTTCTTATTAGAGAAGTCCCAGATTCAATCGTTGTGTCTTCTCAAGACAACGACTGGGTTTTCGCAACAAACTCAAATCTGATTTCAGAATGGTTGGCTATGTCAGGTTTTTCTGTTTCATTGATGAGAACTTCTTTGTGTTTGACCTTGTCTGGGAATGGCGTGGAGATTGTGCGTGGAGGGGATGCCTGGTTACTCGGATCTGTACGTATACTTGAACATCGAGGTGGTCATTGGTCTAGTTCAATGAAGTCCTTTTCTGCGAAGTCAAGTCGTACTCTAAATCCTTTGAGTTGTGATTGTGGGCGGCATATTGATTGTAGTTGGCCATTCTTTCTCGAGTGTAGTAGGGTCGTTTTGTCTTTGGATGTTCGTCCTTGGTGTTGTATTCTGATCTATGTATTGCATAATGTAATTTACATTTTATAAAACTTTTATTAGTTTAATATTTTTTAATTATGATTTTAGTTAGTTGTTTTCACAAAAGCTTTTTGTTTTAGTTCAGTTATTTTGAAGAGTTACTCACCCTTGAGTAGCTCTTATTAAAAATAGGAGTGTGGTCACAAAGCGTGGATGTAGCGCGGTGGGTTAGGCCGGCTATAGAGCATGCTCAGGACGTCCTTCCTGGTGGGTTAGGCCAGGAGTGGGAGTATGATTGCATGCGGTTTTTGTGAGAGGTCCTGTTATGTGACAACGTTTTATGTTGGGTTTGTTGTGTCTTTTCTTATGTTTTGTTGGTTGTGTCCTTTTTTCAAAAATCAAATTGTTTGTGGTATGGGTTTGTCTTTCGATTTTTTTGTGTTTTATTATTTCTTTCTTAGACTTTATAATAGTCTTCAAAAGAATAAATTATCCAGTTTTAAACTGGGTTAATCCGGTTTGGGTACCGTTGGTTTCCTTTTCTTAGTCATGCTGTTATGCTATGTGTTGTGGTGTTTAGTAAGCTGCATTGGTTAGTTTTGTTTAGTATATAATTCCTTTCCAACCGGGTTAAAGGAAAGTTTGAAACGTGTTATCTTGTGTTAGAGTTATCGAGTGTGAAAGCTTGAAACTGAAATTCATTATTTTAAACAATTCTTCGTGGGCGAGCTCTGCGAGTTTGGATAGAATTCTTGTGCGAGTGAATGAAAATAGCAAAAGGTTAGTACTGTATTTGCTTCTTATTAATTTACTACATAGAATTTTAATTTTACTGCTAGTTGTTGGGGGAAATTAAGTTACAAATTTTCATCATTATTAGATTTACTGCTTGTGGGGGAAAAATTTATAAATTAATTTACTGCATTGGTATTATATTTATTTAATTGTTGGTGCAAAAATTTAATAGGGTTTTAAACAGTTTTGAAGAAGTTTGCTATTTTTTATTTTTCTTTTGTGAATTTTTCAGATGATCTAGGATGAAGGCTAAAATTCTAAAGAAAACATGGATAAAGAATGGTGAGTTTCTAATATTTAAATTAGTTAGTAATATGTATAATTTATACTTACCTGTTAGTCGTCGGGGAAGAAACCGTGGGGGAAGATGTCGTGGATGAGATCTGAAGTTGTTAGTAATTTGGCTAAGATGCGGATGATATTTTTAGTTTGAAGCAGTGGCCAAAGCAACTGAAGTGCCTTAATGGTGGTTAGTTCTTCAGTGCCAACTGCAAATTCATAAGGTGTGTTTTGGATTAGATTATATAATTTGTGGTTGAATTTAGTGTTATGGATGAATTCTAAAATGGGGATTTCTATAGGTTGTACAAACTCGTGTGGGATGAGGAAGGGTCGGGATTCTTCTGCGTTGAAGGTCTTGGTGATGGGACAAAAGATATACATTTGGGTTATGGGATCATAATTTCGAAGAATACCATGAAGGTTAGTATCTTTAATGCAATATGTGAAGTTAAGAAAGAATGGTG
The DNA here is from genome assembly GCF_963678635.1 of Symsagittifera roscoffensis. Taxonomy (NCBI): domain Eukaryota; kingdom Metazoa; phylum Xenacoelomorpha; order Acoela; family Convolutidae; genus Symsagittifera; species Symsagittifera roscoffensis. The sequence goes on from NC_087067.1 coordinate 19,433,353, forward strand.
AGGTGTATTTGGAATTGATGAATTGAAAACGATGGTGTGGTTGTCTGGAGGGAGTGTGTAGGTCAAAGTGATTTTGGATGAAACGATAATAAGTATATGTGTGTGTTTGTTTAGTGCGCAACATAATATCGTGTGAGCAGTGCAAATCTCTTTCATGTGGTGCAAGGAAATGAAAGGTTAGTGAAAATATTTGGAAGCGTTCTTTAAAACTTTCGTAGGCTTGCGTGTCTGTTAGTGCTTCTGAAATAATGTGGTCAAACTTGCGATCGAAGATATTTAGTGTAAATACATATGGTGTTTTAATGAAAAGTTTCTCGGTGATTTGTGGGTTAGCGAAGCGATCGTCGTCTAAGAATTGATCTTGGTTAGTTCTGATGATGTTATGATCGTAATATTCTAGTGTATATTCATTAGCTCGGGGTGCAGTGTGTGTTTTTAGTGATTTTTTATATCCAATGTAAGTAAATTGTCTAGGTGTTAGTGTTGTAGTGAGTCGATATAGCATGTCCTTATTTCGTTCTATATCGATATGAGTGTTAGATAAAGGTAAGCAAAGGGGATTTGTAAAATGATAATATGAGGTCCAAGGAAGGGTAGGCATTAAAACGTATTCGTCTACAAAGTTACGTGTCTCGTTAGTGTCATGAGGGGTGTTTAAGGTGTATTGTGGAAATGAGGGTAAGGTGATAGCTAAAAATTCTTTTGTGTTAGTGTGTTGTGGATGGTTGATATATTCACGGGCTGTTCCTGGTTTCGCTGGGAAAGGATGGTTGGGGAACTTCCTTTTAAAAGTGCGGTAAGCTCTATTAGTGCTGAGTGAAGATTCAGTAGTTGTGGATGATGGTGCTAATGATTCAGTATAAATTGAAGAGGGTGTAGGGGTAGGAGGGTTGGATGAATCTATTGTGGATGAGATTTGGTTTATGGTTGGGGTGTCAAGGTGATAGGGTTGTTGTTGTAGGGTAATGAAATTATCTAGTTCTGGGGAGATTCGGGGGGTGTCTGGAGAATGAGATGATTGGTCTGAGTGAAGTGAGGAGTAGGTTGGAGTGACTTGGGAAGCATAAGAGGGTGTAGAATTGGTTGGGTCAGGGTTATTTGGTAGTATGGGTTGAAAAGGGGGTTGGGAAAAATTTGAGGAATTGGTGTGAAAATTATTTGATGGAGATGGTTCAGAGTCGGCAAATTCATCGGGGGTTTCAATATTCGGGTTATTGAGTTGTGAGATGGAGTATAAAACTGAGATGTGTGAATTAGTATCGGAATTCATGCCGGATGTTACATTACTGGATGGGAAATCGGGTGGCGGAAAAGCAAAAAGTGGTATTATTGGGATTGGAGTGGTGAGGTTGGTTGGGTGGGAATTTGATCGGTGTAGGGATCCAAGTTGTCGGCTCATCGTGGGCTAAAAAAATTATTATTTTGAGACTGAAAAGCGGTGGTATGGGGTTGTTCTATAATTTGTTCATAAGTATTTCATCTTGTGAGTGGTGTGGCATTATATGTTGGATGGGACTTTGTGATATGGTTGGTCTAAAATTATTATGTGTTATGGCTAAATTTCGAAAATTACGTGGGACTAGGGATAATGGATGGTTATGTGGTAGGGGTGGTAACTGTGGTGCTGTTGGTGTTGTGTCTGCATTGTTATGTTCTTCGTCGTATGTGTTCTGTCTTGTTGCTATTTTTGTGTTATATTCTTTTATTTGTGCGTCTAAAAGAGTTTTGTTTATAGATGTAGAAAATATTCCAAAAAATCCTGCAAATAGTATGCGTGCTACACTTGCTTGTCTATTGACTTGTGTGTGTATAGCACATGTGTTATAGATTCCTTTTAAGAGTGAAAAAAGAAATCCAATAAAGTTAAACATTGCGTATAAAATAGTCAGTTTTTCTAAGATGTAGTAGGGCCATCCTAGAAAATCAAGAATTTCATTCTTGAGTGTAACAAAGCTAAAAATATTGATAGGTGATATATCTTGGGGACGGTATTTTTCACCGTTTAGATTTATATAATCTTTAATGTCTTTAAAATATCCGCTATAGTCTTGCGTATAGATGTCTGCAAATCCTGCGGTTTCGGCAAGTTTGCGTAAGTTTTGGTCAATTGATTGTCTTTGTATTGTGTCCATTTGTGTTAATAATTCCTGGAATTGTTGTGTTCTAATGTGATGTTGAATATCTGATTTTGAGTATATTCCTATTGATTGTAAGTCTATATTTGGGTTTCGAGCGATAGCGCGAATGCTTTCTGGTGAAAATTTTTTGAGTGATTGCATTAATGTGGGATATGGGGTGAGAAGGTAATATTTATCTTCATCAGGGTTTAGTTGTACTACGTTGTGGCTATTTTCTGATCCACATGGAACTGCGGTATCCCAGAAATAGGTTCTTCGTGAAAGTGTGTCAACGAAATGTACTTTATTCTTATAAAAGATAGGGATTCTTTTATAGCATCGTTTATCTTCAAAAACGTATAGTGGTGATACTTTTTTAGTACAAGTATAAAACCATAAGATGTTTCCTTCATAGTCTAAAAAATTTGATCTATTTCCTGATAGTAAATATCCTGCGTAGGTTATTTTTAATACTGCTAGTGCAAGTGATTGTAATATTTGTGTTCTTTCTAATTCGCATAGTTGGTGTAATGTTTCTAATTCGGAGAGTGACATTTCTTGAAAAATTCGGCTAATCGTGTAGTCTAGTTTCATATCTAAGTGAATATCATAGTGGATATTACCAAAATATGTACTATTCATTAGTGATAGTTCTTGTAAACGTGTGCTTTGATCGTCTTGGGGCTTTAAATGTCCACCAGGTTGACCTGTATTCTTTTGAAAATTAACTGGTATATATGATGTTCCTTCGTTTAGGGGATGACTTGTGGCGTATGGGTCGACTTTTATTTTTCCAGTGGTCATGTCGAATCCATTTTCGTATTCAACTAATATTTCAGAGTATTGTGTTTTGTGAAGTGGGTTTCTGTATTTACATGCAAGTTCTGTTTCTTGATATATTTGAAAACGTGTTAATTTATTTTCTATATTATGAATGATTCGAAAATTAGAACTTATTTTTCGTAATGGATTTACTTGTTCATATGGTATTGATTGTATAAAATATTTTTCGTGAAATTTTATCATACGAGCGTGTATTTTTGCTACTTGAAATGTTGTACATGTGTCTTCGGGGAACCAAACAATTGTTGCTTGTGTTCTGGTTGTAGGGTCTCAATAACCTTGGTCGTTTTTACAAGGTAATCTAATTCCTTGATAAATCATTGTGTTGTCTGATAAATCTCGTGTGAGTTGTATTTTTTCGAGTTGTATTTTCCAATCGAAAAACATTATTTCTTGGTATCCTTTATTTTTTGTGTCTGCTTTGCAGTTTGATGGGTCATTTATACCAATGTGTGGTATCCAGTGTTTATCGTGCATGTCATAGGTTAATCGTCCGTGTGCGCCGTTGTATGGGTATTTTTCATCTAATTTTATATGTCCTTGATATCTTTCAAGTTCTGCTTGATGTACAGAATCTGAAAAAACTTGGAAATATACTAAATTTCTATCTGTGTTTTTATTTTTTGTGATGTTTAGTCGGAGTAACTCGTTTTTACAATCTTCGGGATTGAGATGTAAAAGTCGTTCTATATTACTCTGGTAGAATGATTCATGGTCAAGTCGGTTTTTATTTCCGTTTGAGACTTGTGAACAATGTACTTTCTTTTCAGAAAATGTTGCTGTGAATTTATATCCTATAACTGTAGTTGCTCGGGCTTTTGAATAAAGTGTTGCTATTACATTTGTAGTTTCTATGGCTTGGGGTTCTGTTTCGCACTGTGATACTTGATTTATTGCATACTTGTGTAGTGTTTTTTGTTCGTTTTCTTCACAATCGTAATGTGTTACTAATAAATCTTGGGGTCCTGTGCGGGGAGAAGGGTTTATGTTTTGATTTGAGATTACTAGAAAAAGGAGTTGGAGAAAAATTAATAATTTTAGAATATACATGTGTATGATAATCCTGAGTATGGGTTATAAAATGTGATGTAACTAATTGTCTTTTTGGTATATCTGTCGTATTTATATATTACTTCAGTGGTTATAAATGGTGGTGGTAGTGATTGAGCTGTTATGTTTGGTGGGTTTAATGGGTAGGGATGTTGAGTAATGTTGTTTAATTTAACTGTGATTTCAAACTTTAATTGTAAACTGTTTTGTTGGAGTATTTGGATATTGTGATCACGGATATCGTCGTGAATGTCTTGTCGGTATTGTAATCTATTAAGTGCCCAGTTGTGAAGGCGATTACTTTCTAGATGTTGTCCAAATAATGGTGGAGGGGCTGTAAATGTATTCCAATCTAGTCTTAAAGGGATATTTGTTGATGATTGTTCTCGATATCTGGCGTCGAGATTATTTGGAAAATTTAAGTTAAAAGGTGGTGGTGAAATCTGGCTTATTGATGGTGTTGATGGTAGTGATAATGTTTCTGGTAGTGATGAGGATGTTGTTGTATCCGTAGAAATATCTATTGGATCATTGACTAAATTTAATTCACCTTGTGTAAAAGAATGTGTTGTCCAATATGGTAGTCGTGATGCCTGGTTTGGGGGGTTAAAGGGATTTTCACGTATTTGTTCAGATGTTGGTGTTGAACCTAAGTAATCTGATGGTAGGCTTGAGGTGCTACGTTGTGAAAGAAGCGTAGGGGTTTCTGGTAATGTACCAATGGGGTTTTCTGGAGTGTTTTGTGATGGGGATTGAGGTATGTCGAAATGAACTCGGGGAGTTTGAAAATTTCTGTTTCGTCGAGGATGTATAATTTGTCTATTTATTTCGACTGTATTTGGGTTTTGACTAGGATTTCTTATTCTACTTAATTCTTGTGGTAGTGTTGGGTATAAGTTATATGTTGGTTCGCTTAGAGGTGCTTGTCGTTGAACTGGTTCTAGTGGTTCTGATAAACGAGCGTGTCGTTCTTCAAAAGTGTATGGGTTATCTTGAAAGGAAATTCGTGTAGATGTTTGAGGATTATGGGTAGTTGAAGGTGTTGTTGGGTTATCTTGGGATGATGTCGGTGAAGACTGACTTTGTGACTTTTGGGTAGCAATTTTTGATAGCTTTTTGGTCTATTCTTTTAGTGAAAAAGTTAATTTTTATTATAGTATTCTTCTAAGAAAAGAATTAGGAGGATTGTTGCTAGAGCGAATGTGATGATTGCTTTCTTTATACATTTGCATATGGTCAAAATGAGGGATGATAGAAATGTTATGAAAATTACAAATAGTAGAAAAATATCAGTTCTACTGAAAATAGTTCGTATCATTTAGACAAGTTTTATAAATCGTACCTGTGGATATAATCAAGGGTTTTTGAAAGTTGGAGAAATAGTTCGAATATAGTGTAGAAAATTAAAAAAATATTACAAAAAATTTAAGAATATTAGAAAAGATTCAAGGATATCAAAAAGTAATATTATGAAAGTTTCAAGTATCGTAAAAAATTGTTTGAGGTTTGTGATAATTTTAGTGACTGTTTGATAGAAGAGCATTTAAGAAATGGCTTCGTGATCGAATATTTTTTGTTGTTTGGGGCAATTTTCAAGTGTGGTCGGATTATTTATTAGTTTTTTGACAAGTGGGTTGAGTTTTGTAAAAAATTGTTGGGGGCAATTTTTATGGTGATCGGTAGGTCTTCTTTGTCTTTATTTTCATTTGTCAAATGATCTGGGGTATTTTTGAGATTTTTATACTTTAGGCTAAATAAAATGGTCATTCTTTTACTTTAGGCTAATTTAACATATTTGTTTGGGGGATATTTCAGGTCTGAGTTGGGGAAATATTGTTGATCTTTGGTTTATTAGATAAGGAAGGGTTATGATAATATGGTGATATTTATTTTAGTTGTCAAGTTGGAGTGGTTTGCTTATTTTTGACCTGGAGGTCGTAGAGTTATAGTTATAGATATGCCTGGAGTTTAATATTTTTCGTCTAGTTGGTTTGTGTTAAAGTTATAGAAGGTGACGGATTGGATGAATCCTATTGGCTAATTTTGAACTAGAATCGCTGCGTGTTTATCAGCATGTTATCTTGAAAAGTGAAAGTGTAAAATGTTTCAGAGGTGCAAAGATTATTAAATGTAGAATTAAGGTTGTTTTTGAAATTCAACTTTCTTTAATATTTTAGATTGTGGGATGAATACTTTATAATTTTTACGTGGTTGATTTCTAAGTCGTGAAGACTCTCTATGTTCTGATTTGTCGATTTGTTTTTGGGGTATTATTTGTTCTGTCATTTTTCTATTTTTTCTTTCTTTTTGAGATGTATTTTGATCGAGATTTTTTGTATTGTTTTTTGTGGTGTTTGATTTTGTATTTTGATTTCCGAGGTGAATATCATTTTGTTCCTTTGTTATGTTGTCCGTATGTGGGTCATTTTGAATAACTTTTAAACCTGTAAAAGAATATAATTGAGTAAGTTCGCGGAGTGCGTATTCTTTTGGATAATAAGGTAATAGGTTATTTCGGTGTTGAACGATTTCTTTTTTATCTGAGTCGGTGATTTTATATGTGACATCAGTGGGTTTTGCAATTATTTGGTATGGTCCTTTACGAAGGGGTTGTAACTTTTTTGAAATTCCTTTTTGAGTATTAAAATTGGGTATTAAAACAAATGTTCCAATTTTTAAATCGGAGGCTGGTGTAAAGCGTGAATTTATTTGTTCATTAATATTTTGCCTTTGTAACAACTTTTTTGTTACCTTTTGGTAAATTTCATTGTGTTTTTTATCTCTGTTTAAAATCCATTCGGTGTGTGTACCGGAGGCTAATTTAAGAATTTGTGGGTGATGAAAATGATCTTCATCGTGTGTATGTAATGGTAGGTTATAACAAATTGAGTCTTTATTTGGTTGACAATAACCTTGTGCGTTTTTATGAGAGTTTGCTGTAAACATTATTGGTTTGCGTGGCTTTTGGTTAAAAACCATTTCATATGGTGACATTCCTAAAGTTGTCGTGATTTGTGAATTATATGCTAAGGGAAATAGTTTTACATCTGCTGACCATTCGGTATATCTTGTATCATTTCCATTGATGATACATCTGAGATATTCTTGTAATGAACGGTTCATACCTTCGACTAAGCCGTTTGTCCAAGGTGCGTGAGATGTACGTGGTTTGTGTTTAATGTTATATAAATGACATAGTGTGATGATTTCATTATTTATGAATTCTGTACCGTTATCTGTAACTAAAATTTCTGATAGTCCGAATTTTGCTATCCAGTGTTCATAGAGTGTTGTGTAAGCGTAATAAGCGTTACAATGTGGTACTGGGTTAAGTGCTACATAATGTGTAAATGCGTCAACAATTACCATGATGTAGGAGTTTCCTTCGGATGAGGGTGAAATTGGTCCTTTGGTATCAAATGAGATACGATGATTAAAGTACAAACTTTGTCCTTTAAAATCTTGTTTTTGTGCTATTTGTTTTTGATTTGGGTAAGGTTTATTTAGTTGACATACTATACAGTCATTGCATAGTACTTTTATCCAAATTGGTGCATTTGGGAAATAAAAGTTTTGTACAAAATTTGAATATGTTTTTTCTGATCCAGAGTGTCCTTTAATATTTTGTGTATGTGAAATATTAAAAGCTATAAGAATCATACTTAAAGGGAGACAGGGAACTGTAGATTCATTTAGTTTGTATTCTAGAAGGTCTGTGTTTTCGTTAATTGTTGTATTATTGAATTTTCGAAAATATCGGAGGAGTGTTTTGTTTCCTAGAATAGTTGAATCTGCTTTGATAGGTTTAGTTTTATATTTGTGCCATGATTTCAGTTGTCGAATTACTGGGTCAAGGTTTTGATATTGTTTCAGTGTTGAAATTGTAATTGTTTCTGTTGGGAGGAGAAAAATGTTTTCAATTTCTAATTTAGATAAGGGTATTGTGTCAAGTGGGTCATGGAGGTCAAAAACTTGATTTATTGTGTATTTTGAATCGTTTGTTTGTGGTCCTGATAAGTTTATTTTATCAGTTAAATTTTCTTTTTCAATTAGTGGAAAATGGTCTTTTTTAGGCGGGTTATGTTTTTATGTTGTATTGTTCTAAAATGTCGAGTAATCTGTTCACTTTATCGTGTAAGTGAATTGGTACTTTACTTGCTCTTTGTTTTTTGAAAACTGCGTCTGGTTTTAATGGGAGATGTAGTGATGAGCTGATTTTGCCAACATCAAATTTGGATGTTGCATAGACTGATGAATATTTAATTAGCTGTTTTGCTAGTTTTTCAAATTCGTCTTGTGTTATTTGTGAATGTTGGAAATTAAACATTGTTAAAAATTTCTGTTGACTCTCTGTGTAGTTACTTATGTTGAATGTATATTTGAAATATGGGGTTTTTGTGAAATAATCCGTATTTTTGTTTTCGTTACTTATTATACTATTTATAGATAATTCTTCATTAAGAATTGTGGATTGGCAAATATCTAGTAATTGGAGTATATTATTTACACGATATGCTTTTTCGTGTATTGGTGATATTGTAGCGTTGGTTTCGCAATAGCCTAAAAGTCCTAAAGGTAATGTTACTTGGTAAGGTGTATTGTTGTATACATGTAAGGAAATAATATCTGAATTCGAGTTTTTCAAATATTTTATTGATGAGATTGTGATTTTGAAAAATTTATGAATAGGTTTGAATTCAAAATCTGACATATAAAATTTTTGTTTGTTTTGTTTTTTATCATATTGGTGAACTTGCTTTATTGAAAAATTGTATATGTTTCCTGATAGTGGTTTCAAGTGTTTTCTTTGTTGGTTATATATTGGATAGAATTTTGAAAAGAATGGTGGTTGTTTATTTAATCTTTGAAAAAATGTTAGGGATGTGTCTTTTGTTTTTGTATATTTATCTTTGATTAATATTTTACTATTCAAGATGTTGATTGTTGGTATATATTTAGAGATAAATGGTATTCCAATGATATTGTGTTTAATATCAGTGATATGGAATATTTGTTTAAATGGTTTGGTTAAAATTTTGTTTTGCTCCATTGTTCTTGTGGGGAGAAGAAATAATTGAATTTTTCCGTAGTTTATTAATGTTGATCCTTGTGCTGTTGCTAGTTTGCTGGAGGTTTCAAGAGGTGTTAGCTTTGGGTGTAAGGTTTTTATTTCATTCCATGTGGGAATGTTTATTATATTTGATTCTGCTCCTGAATCAATTAAAAAATCAATTTCAAGATCTGGTGGTTCAAATTCTTTGCTTCTTGGACTTTCTAAAAAAAATGGTATTGTCCAAATTTTTTCTTTGGGTTGTTCTTTTTGTATGTTTTGATAGATGTGATTTGTATTCAAGCATTTTGTTTTTTCGTTCTCATTGGGTTGATTTGTAGTGTTAATTTCATTAGTTTTTTGTGTCGTCGGTGTGGAATGGACGGGTTCAATATAATAATTGTGAAGGAGTTCTGATTGATTCTCATATATGTGTGATGAAAAAAGTTGTTCATATATAACAGGTTCATAGTCATTTTCGCCTTTATCATATTGATGGAGAGAGTGTTTTCTGCATTGCTTTCTGAATCTGATGATCCACAGTTTATTTGATTGAGTTGTAACGTATCAGTTACTGTGTCATCAATACCTGGAGGGTCTGATGTTGTTTCTGGATTAGATTGTTCTTGATTAATATGTCTTTGATGTTTAGGTGTACTACTTCTGTGGCGATTATTAGAATTATTATAATGGTTATTATTCCTGTGTGGTGATTGGGAATAATTTCTATAACGATTATTATAACTTGAATGTCGATTTTGTGAATTATTTCGCGATCTGTTTTGGTAATTATTGTTTGGTCTGTTATAGTTTGATCTATTATATGAGTTATTCCTTGATTGATTGTTCGGGTAATTCTGGTTTCGGTTGTTTGAATAACTTCTATTCCGATTATTGGAGTAGTTTCTGTTCCTATTGTATGATGAATTTCGTGATTGATTGTTTGGATAATAATTATTTCTTGATTGGGAATTAGATCTAGAAACAAATCGTTGTGTATTTGAATGTGATCTGGAGTAGTTATTTCGACTATTTGGTCTATTGTAGTGATTTTGTGATGAATTTTGCGTGTTTCTTCGTTCTGGTGATCTTCCTCTATAACTTGAGTTATATGGTGATTGATTTCTTGTATAATTTGTATTGTTCGGGAGTGGTTTTCCTGAACTGTTGTTGCTGTAGACTGTTTTGTTCGGTAGATTTTGGTCTTTTTTCATGTATTGATAGAATGATTTATTTGGTTCTTTATATTTTTGAGGTTTATTTTGATTGTCTTGCTGTTTTTGTCTACATTCAGAAATACTATGTCCGTATTGTCGGCAATAATTACACCATTTTTTGAAAGATGGTTTGCCTTTAAAGTTTGGGTGTTTTTCGTAAATATTGAGTATTTCAGTGATTTTTTCAACGAGGTCTGTATCTGATTCCTGTATATTGTTTATATTTGTGGAAGCTGTTTCAATTCTGTTAACGTATTGTAATTTCAGATTTTCCGTTTCTTCGAGTTTCATTGTGATTTCTGCTTGTTCTAGTTTGTCTACTAGTTTTCGAAAATCTAAATCGGGTTCTCGAATTGACGAAGGATGGGATGCTCTCTTTTTTATTGCTATTTTCCTTAATTGTGGTGTTAAGGTCATCATTAAGATTTCTGTCATCTTTGTGTTTTTATAGTCATGTGTATTTAATGAATATGCTTTTCGAACTAGTGTTTCGATTCGTACTGCTAATTGCTTGATGGTTTCGTTTGGTAATCTGCGAATTTCATTACATAAAACTCTTTGTTGTTGTTTGTTTCTTTCGGAGTCAAACATTTTTGAAAATTCTTGTGTAAACCTTTTCCAATTTGATTTTATTTCTATAGGCAATACTGAAAACCATTTTTGGGCTGCGCCATCTAGAGTTGTTTGTATTAACGCTGTGCGTCGATGTATCCAGTTTTGATGTAGTGGCGTATTAATTGGTTCAGGTCCTATATTTAAAATCAAATTTGCTGTGACTGCATTTAAATAGTCTTCTACAGAATATTCAGGGTCTGTTCCTGTGAATACCATTAAAGGTTTATTTGATGTTATTGATGATCCACCCATAAGGTATGGATTCATCGTCATTTGTAATGATTCTGCTGCATTTGGCATTTGAGAAAAATTTGAAAGTTGATTTCTTGTTATTTCGTGTTGTTGAAGATAATATGGGAGTGGTATTTCATTTTGCATTTGTGCTGGTTGGTACGAGTTTGCAATCATTGGGTTTTGTTGCTGAATTGGTTGAAAAGATTGTGTATTAATTGGGTTTTGTTGTTGAATTGGTTGTTGGTTTTGTGTATCTATTGGTTGTGGAGAAAAAATTCTATTATATGTATGTGGTTTCTGTATTCATTGTCCACGATATTCTTGATTATAGGGTGTAAATATATCTGGTTGTAAGAAATCATCATCTGAGGATAAGTAATCCATTTGATAAGATATTTGTTTTTTATTTTTATTTTGTTGAAAAAATGGATAGTTTTCACTACGATCCTGTGGAGGATGTAAATTTGTTTGGAAATTCACTGAATTAGGTGGTGCCATTGGGTTATCCCAGTTTCGAGATCTTGTATAATTACTAAAATTTTTTCGTGGTTGATAATTTGTTTTTGATGGATGTGTGTAATTATAATTATGGTCTGCAAAGTTGTTTCTAGTGAACGTTTTGCGTGTTTTTGGCGGTATTGTCATGGGTCTGTATGTTTGGTAATCCATGTGTGAATATTTTGGGGCAACCGAAGGTTTAACGGTTGATTGTAATGTTACCTGTGTTTGTGAAGGATTTGTATTTCTTGGTGTTGTTAAGTTTGGACGTATTGGTGAAATACTTTGTTGTGTAGTTGTTGTGTGTACGATTTCTTCATTTATGAAGTGTGATGGTGTCTGGATATCTTGTTGAGTAAGATTCCTAGTTCCATTGAGGTTTTCATTGTGTATGACTGTAGAGTTTAAACTATTATTTTGCATATCGGGTAAAAATGTATTATAGTTTAATGGTGTTGCATCAATGGTTAATGGTATTACTCGTACATAATCTCTTACATAAGATATCGTACTTATTGCTTGACTTGAGATTGATTGTGGGAAGTTTATGGATGCGGGATGAGACCATTTGGGGTCCCAAACATAGTCTGATTGTTCTGTGATGGCAGTATCATCGTTTGAGTTTTGGGGTCTAAAATTTTTTCTTGCTTGTGAAATTAAATCAATATTATGTGTGAAATAATCTATTATGAACCATGCCAAGATTTTTTGTAAGTCGTGTTTTGTATGTTGTGAAACTTCATCTTTCGTGAAATTTTCTTTAATTATATTTAGAAAACTAGAGAGTAGTGTGATTTCATGTCGTACTCTTATATGTTTAGATGTTTCTGTCGGTGAGACATTTGGTATCTGGATTTCGTTTTCTAATATCGAGATATAACTATATATTATCGCAAAAACTTCATTGGTGAATATGGAGTTTGCTCTTTGTGAGTTATGATATTGGATGCTTTTTATATATTCTGAGAATACTTGTGCCATTCTGCCGGATGACACAGCATAACCTTCCCGCGACAGAAAAAAAAGTGACTAAAGGCCTTATGAACAAAAAAGTGTTGCGACGGAGGGTCAGAATGTTCTAGAATTTTTATTTTTAAAATTTCGATTGGAAGAAGAACATTTCTGAGAAATAGAAAAAAGACGGCCATTTTGAATAAAAAAGACGAAAATCAGAACCACGATATAGATTGTGAAGAACAGTTGTATCAGAGACAGAAAAACACGGAGCCTCTTATCGTGGCAAGAACACACGATAAGGACCTTAGCGACAGATATTTGTGGAGACGGAGGCTTCAGTGGGGGGAAGAGAAATACCACGGAACCCTCCCGGGACACGAAATATAGGAGATAAGAGTGTTATCTCAAGAAAATCACGGGAGCGGAGGCTTGGTCCCCCAGAGACTGTTATATGTGAAGGGACTGTGAAAACTGACTATAACAGCTGCTGTAATGTCCTAGATCTTAATTAACACCGTTATTATTTAATATTTCAGAGCATGAGTAGATAGAAAAAGGAAAGGGTCAATCCATCTCCAATGGATTTAATATAAAACTGTCACACAAAAACATAATAAAATAGGTTGTTCGAGCCGTGTTTTTAATGACAATCACGTAGTCTGAGGATCCGAGACTCAGCTATGTGGTTGTGTTCGCATGCAAACGAAAGCTGATCAAAAGTCGTTTGACTGATGGCCTAAAAATGGTAACTTTTTACTTTGCCCTAAACAGACCAGAAAATCAACTGGCAAGGTCGAGACGGTGAAAAACGAGTAGAATTAAGGTAGCTGACGCCTGCCAGTCGTTAATAGGAACTTTTTCTACGCTCCGTCGCTGTGTGATATTTGGGCGAATGTTACATAGACGTTTTTATGGCGCTCCTGGGTGGGCCTGTTAAAGGCATGAAACCATCATGATCAGCAAGCGTTTCAGCGACGAACCCTCCGCTCCGGGCGTATGCCCGAGTTAGAGGCCTTAATGACCGTTATTGTACTAGGGGGAAGGTGCGTACCCTCCGTCTAGTGCAATTTAGCTTTTTAACTTAGTTAATACCGAAAATTCCGGGGGCCGGAGGGTTAGGTGGGAAATCTAGAGCCCGCTTGTCCTGAGGTCCCAGGACCAAAAACAATTAAAGAGAAAGCGTAAAACCAAACAAAAATAGTGTATAACCAAGAAAAAGCCAAAAACAAATTTATTTAAAAACAAAAAAGTACAAAAAACAGTAAAAAAATCCAAAAAAGACCAAAAACAGTAAAAAACATAAAGTGACAATTTATATGTTATTTCCGGACGAGATGTGATCTGACCTTCCTATTTGTTGTTGTTTCAGATTGATTTATATCGTTTCTGATAGAAAGATTGTGTGTTTTGGTGAAGGGTTGGATACCCTCCCTCGAGTGTAATTTGAGTGTTTAAGCACGTTAATGGTAATTTTGCCGGTGGCCGGAGGGTAGAGTGGCAAGCTGATCAACGTGTTCCACACTCAACAGGGACATCAAGGACAACATCCGCAACGACTGTTGGGTATCGTTGAAGCAATTTCAGTATCGTTCGGGTACTAATTCTTTAAAACTTAAGTGGTGGGGGGCACGATTGGCGCGGTCCGATTGTACCCTCCATCGATTACAAATTTCCGAGTTAAGGGTCTTAATTCGAATATTTTGGTGCAAAGGAGGGTATAGTACTATTTATTAGCGACTATTTATAGATTATTGTCCTTACTATATATTACTTATCTCCTATTTAGACCCAAGAAACACCCATTTTTTGTCGAAAATTACCAATTTTCGACCAAACTGTAGACCCCCAAATTTTCGGATATCCGAGCTTTTCCGATAGGCAAAAAGCTTTTATATAGAGAGTAGCCACGTAGTTCGATCCCCTTTATTAAAGAAACCGCGTGAGCAAAGATTCAGTAGAAGTTAGAAAAACGAGAATTTTTCGACCAAAATTTTGATAATTTTCTGTATTTTGTCAATCTGTTTTGGGGATCGAGTTTTTGAGTTTTTAGAGTTAGAGCAATAAAATTTTTTGCGTTAGGAGCGTGCTAGCATAACGTGCTAGGTTACCAGAGAAATTTTTGGGTAACCCTTCGAGTAGCTCCGTGGATAGAGCTAACGACTTAAGGTTTGGAAAAGGAAGGAATCGGAGGGTCCAAATTTGATAGTTTTTGGCCAAATTTTTGTTTCTAAACCAATTTGGTCCGGTTTTTGCATTATTCCAGTGCCGTACAGGGCTGCTACGCTCATTTCAAGTATTTTTAGGCACTTTTGACCGGAATTGCGGAAAAAGTCTTTCAGAACCTATATAGGTGGTGAAAAAAAGGCCATTTTCACGAACGCGTTTTTGGCGATTTCTCAAAGACTAGTTATCCGATCGGGATAATTTTGGTACCATAAGTCGACGTTTTTGACCACTTTTCCGAATCGCAACCGTTTTTGGGTTGATTATTTCGGAAAAGAAAAATTCTTTAGAATTTGTTGGTTCGGAGGGTCCAAATAACGGGCAACCCTCCGAGCGGCAGAAAATTTTATCAAAACATCTTTTTATTAAACTGGGAAGGTTGACCGTGTCAGCCAACCTAGTTTTAAGTCAGGTAGACCGCTTTCAGAGGCTTTACTGCGGTGATTTAACCTTTTTTCTTGATTTTGGGGGAACCCTCCGAAGTGACCCTCCGGAGTCAGCTAAACCCTTTAGCAACCCTCCTTAGTGGAAAATTTCCACGAGATCACCCTAAGAAGTTGAAACAGCTCCCCCTAGAACCCTTAGCTTATTTTGACGCTTTTTGAAGCTAGTAGGAGAACCTTCCAAGTGAGATCAGAAAATTTGAAAATTTTGGAGGTACCCTCCGAAGTGACCCTCCGGAGCGTATTAAGCATCTTATTGACCCTCCTTAGTAAATTTAGGGGGACCCTCCGAAGTAACTTGGGTGATTAAGATACCCTCCTAAGTAACTTGAGTGATTGAGGTACCCTCCGAGGTAACCCTCCGGAGTGTCTTAAACCTTCTAGCGACCCTCCTTGTAAGAGACTTGAGTAAACCTTCTGTGGCAATTTGGGAAACGGAAAATATCCATTTAATTAGGATCATATTAGGATATTAGGCGTGCTTATCAGGGTCATAAGAACCCATTCTGACCCGGAAATTCGTGATCAACTTTGGATTTTATATTGGGTGTATTAGAAGTACCCGAACAAGATTTTTTTTGATTGTGATTTTGGTTGAGTGGTTGCCTTGAGCTACTTAATAGGAAAGTTCGGGCAATCCGGGAACAAATAAAGGAAGACCCCGGTGGGTGTATTAAGCAAATACACACCCACTTGAGAAGAAGAATTGTTCCCTACTCTCGTGCACTTGGAACAGTCCGAGTGTGGGAGAGCTTTTTCATAGATTTGACGAATTTTCGACCAAGAGGTTGCCTTGAGCTACTTAGTAGGACAGCTCGGGCAATCGCAGGACACCCAAAAGAAGACCTCGGTGGGTGTATTAGGCAAATACACACCCACTTGAGAAGACTGTGTCCTGGGCTTCGTTCTTTCGGATCGTTCCGATTGGGGGAAGTCTTTTTCTTTAAGACTAAGTTTTATTTATCTATTTCTGAATCATCACTGCTTTTTATCGAAGATTGTTTAATTTTAACAAAGCAGTGACTTGATAAATTGTGTGGCGATAAATTGATACTGACAAAAGGTCGCTGTCACCTGTAGGATATTCTTATCTGATTATCGATTGTGTTTTGTGTGTCGATTATATCTTGTGGAAACTTAGTGATACTGTTATACTATACAACCGGGTTGAGTTAGCATTATATCAATACTGGGTAGACCCTGTGTGTAACTTTAGCTGAGTCACTAATTTAGTCGTGAGAGATCTAAGAGACATTTTGATACTGACGGAATCGAGTAGGCAGCGTTAAGTGATTTAACTAAATCTTGTTCAGAGGCTTTACTGCGGTGATTTAACCTTTTTTCTTGACTTTGGGGGAACCCTCCGAAGTGACCCTCCGGAGTCAGCTAAACCCTTTAGCAACCCTCCTTAGTGGAAAATTTCCACGAGATCACCCTAAGAAGTTGAAACAGCTCCCCCTAGAACCCTTAGCTTATTTTGACGCTTTTTGAAGCTAGTAGGAGAACCTTCCAAGTGAGATCAGAAAATTTGAAAATTTTGGAGGTACCCTCCGAAGTGACCCTCCGGAGCGTATTAAGCATCTTATTGACCCTCCTTAGTAAATTTAGGGGGACCCTCCGAAGTAACTTGGGTGATTAAGATACCCTCCTAAGTAACTTGAGTGATTGAGGTACCCTCCGAGGTAACCCTCCGGAGTGTCTTAAACCTTCTAGCGACCCTCCTTGTAAGAGACTTGAGTAAACCTTCTGTGGCAATTTGGGAAACGGAAAATATCCATTTAATTAGGATCATATTAGGATATTAGGCGTGCTTATCAGGGTCATAAGAACCCATTCTGACCCGGAAATTCGTGATCAACTTTGGAGTTTATATTGGGTGTATTAGAAGTACCCGAACAAGATTTTTTTTGATTGTGATTTTGGTTGAGTGGTTGCCTTGAGCTACTTAATAGGAAAGTTCGGGCAATCCGGGAACAAATAAAGGAAGACCTCGGTGGGTGTATTAAGCAAATACACACCCACTTGAGAAGAAGAATTGTTCCCTACTCTCGTGCACTTGGAGCAGTCCGAGTGTGGGAGAGCTTTTTCATAGATTTGACGAATTTTCGACCAAGAGGTTGCCTTGAGCTACTTAGTAGGACAGCTCGGGCAATCGCAGGACACCCAAAAGAAGACCTCGGTGGGTGTATTAGGCAAATACACACCCACTTGAGAAGACTGTGTCCTGGGCTTCGTTCTTTCGGATCGTTCCGATTGGGGGAAGTCTTTTTCTTTAAGACTAAGTTTTATTTATCTATTTCTGAATCATCACTGCTTTTTATCGAAGATTGTTTAATTTTAACAAAGCAGTGACTTGATAAATTGTGTGGCGATAAATTGATACTGACAAAAGGTCGCTGTCACCTGTAGGATATTCTTATCTGATTATCGATTGTGTTTTGTGTGTCGATTATATCTTGTGGAAACTTAGTGATACTGTTATACTATACAACCGGGTTGAGTTAGCATTATATCAATACTGGGTAGACTCTGTGTGTAACTTTAGCTGAGTCACTAATTTAGTCGTGAGAGATCTAAGAGACATTTTGATACTGACGGAATCGAGTAGGCAGCGTTAAGTGATTTAACTAAATCTTGTTTGTGGTACGTTTGCATTGCCATCAAATTACGAATACTTTCATTTTGATAAAAACTATGCAACGCAGGGACTCGCTAGGATCGACTACTAAAATTCCCAGGCTAAGCAAGGGAAGCACGCGGAAGTTTAGAACTAGGCGTAGCCAAACCTCGTTTAGCAGCGCTTCCGACGCGTTTGCTGAAGACGAATCGACTAAGGGTCAACCTGATCTTTCAGTGAGCGAAATGAAACTAAGGAGCGAGAAAAACCTCGATGGCAATCAAAGGCGGAGCGCCGAGGCCGAGCCTGCGAGCGAAACGCTGGTGGATCCCTTTGACGAAGGGGAGCGAACGCTCATTCGACCCGACTTTGAGCCAGACGAGGTCCTCGAACGGGAGGAAGCCGAGAAGACAGAGGAGACCTCGGAGCGTCCCGAGGTCGAACCTCGGGAGGAAGTGTTGTACAGGGGAATGTCCAAATCAGAGACTAAGAGCTATAAATGGAGAAAGGAACCTTCACATCTGACAAGTGCACACTCATCCTTGGCCAAACAGAGTAACAACGCGATGATGTCGAATATGAGTCCGGGTGAAGAGCAGACGTTCTCGAAGGCCAAGAAGAGTTGGAAGTCCTTGTACGACGAACGCATGGCGTCACTACCAACTGTAGGTTTGACTTCCAGTGATGACTACCCGGAGATAACCCATCCGGATGTGAACTTCACACCGTGCCCAAGGAATGATATGAGCAGGAAGGCGTCATCAACCTCGCCGACCAGGCCCATGTCAGATGGGATAACGATGGGAGCGTCGTCAACCTTCGACAGATTAATGACGTCGATGAGCAAGCTAAGAGGCGGTGCGTCATCAAGCACCAGGCTGCAGCCGCCGTTGACCTCTTCTTCGCTGGGACTAACCCCGTCATGTGGGGCCACTGGCGACATAAGTGACATGTTCGCTGGCGTAATGAATGGTCTGGATGAACTGAGACGGGACATGACTAAAAGAATAGATCAGGTGGATGAGAGAGCTCACAAGGGTCAAGAGAATCTGAGAGACGAGCTAACGCACGTGAAGTCGCAGGCGAGGTTTGATCAGGCTCAATTGATTCATAACACCGATCAATGCCTGGCTGAGAGCCTGGCACAGGCAAACAAAGAGTCAGAGGAAAGAGAGGCAAGGATGACAAGAGAGATCGAGCGATTATTGAATGATCATGATAATACCTACGCCCAAACGATGACTGGCCTGGAGAAGAGGTTAGACGCCAAATCTGACTTGATGATGCGGAAGCTTGACGCGATCCTGAATGGGAGTAGTTGGCAGGAGCATTCCAACTCAAGGGAGCGCTCAAGCCATGCGAATGTTGGAGATGGTACGGGCAACAGTGCCAGAGCCCAGCAGGGCTCGAGAACGAACTACGAACATAGAAACAAGGAGCGGCCAAGGGCAGCCCCGCAGAGGCCTGGCTGGACGAATCCAGTACCGCCGGAGGCAGATGCCACCCCGGAGACAAGATTGCCAACCGTGCCACAAGTCAGTTCAGTACCAGATCTGACTACAGTCTCGCAAGACACAACGATGTATGCCTCGATGTTTGAGCCTCTGAACAGATCTCTTGAAACATTCATCACCAAGCTCTCGAAGTCAACCGAGAGAGGAGAGAGGTCAAGAAGAACACTGAAAAAGCCGAAGTCATATAAAGACGAGTCAGACGGCTGCATTGATACTTGGATAGAGGTGATGAAGTTACACTTTGAGGAAGAGAATCTCTCCAAGAAACAAGAGTGCAGCGCGCTGACGAGCAACCTGGAGGGTACTGCATTAAATTGTGTAATGGCGAAAAGAGCCAATGAGAGAGACAGCGCTCGCAAGATATTCGACATCCTGCTGAATCGTTTCGGCTCTGGAGTACAAGGGCACCAGGCCATGGTGAAGTTCGAGAAGAGGCGTCAGAGAGATGAAGAATCAATAGATAAATTCTTGGACGACCTTGAATTGCTCAGGAGGAGAAGCAACCCGGATGAGAGAATATCCGAGCGAAACTTGGCGATTGCTTCGAAGTTTATGGATGGAGTAAGGAGTGAGGAGCTGAAGACGATGTTGGCCACTCACTTCACCCTGTCGCTTGACCAGGTACCCACGTCCGACGACTTGCGTATGAAGTCACGCGAGTATTTACTCATAAAACCGAGGGCGCAAAACCGTTACAGCCATTATGGCAACTATAGCGGGACAAACACTGGTGCGAATTCCAGTTGGTACAAACCTCGCGATGACATGGACAAGAGGAGGTCGTGCGCGAATTGTGGTTCGATGGACCATCACGTTTCTGCGTGTTCTGCATACAAACAGAACATGAAGGCCATAGGCCACTTTCTTGAGGACGCCGACGCGACCGACGAGGATCATGGGGAGTACGTCAGGGGGCTCATCATGAAATATGGTCCGAGGTGTTTCTTCTGTAATTTGGAGGGACACTTCAAGTCGGATTTTACTCAATTTTGGGACTCAGTAGCGGACGCGAAACATCCCCGCCACGAAGAGGCGCTTTCGGGTGTCAAGGCCAGTCGAGCACGTCTGATGAACGAGGCTGAATCTCGGAGAAAGGAAACGACACCGAGCACCTTTGCGACCAAAAAGGTTAAGACATGGCCTGACGAGGTGGTAGCCTCGAACCTCGAAGCAGAGTCGTCTAGTCCACTCAAGGTGGATTACGGCCTGGCGGCAAGGACAGCGCTGCAGAATGTCAAACAGGACCTTGCCACGAAAGAAGTGGAGCAATGGGTAAGGTCGGAGCTGGAGAGCACAGATCTTCGGGAAAGTCTTAATGTCCTGAGTAAGACGACAAGAGCAGAAGATGAAAAAGAGCCCAAGAAACAGGGACTAAAACTGAACGTTATATCTGGCAAGACTTTCGGCATGACGAAGGCAGGGACCAAAATAATGTCTATCATCTCAGTCGCAGGGCACCAGGTGGTCAAGAACCTGAGCGAGCCATCCGAGATTACACTGGTCCACCTGGACATCTATGCCGACTACCTGAAGGAGAAGGATCCCAAACTGGACTCCAGGGCAGTGCGAGCGCTGCTCACAACGGGAGGTCCGAGGCTGATGAAAGTGGACGGACATTATATCGATGTCCATGGCCCTTACCCGATTCTGATGAACGTGGATGGCATCAATATCTACACGAAAGCTCACATAACTGATGCGAACGATCAGGTTGGCCGGATATACATTGGTCAAGAGGAGCTGAAGGTCAGACGAATCGGACACAACGCGATGCTCGAACAAGATGCTGTGCATATTGGTTGCGAGGCAGATCTGGCCGCACACGTTCTGGACGTGCAAGGCAGACAACTTTCAGTAAAGGGACTGCTAGACACGGGAGCAGTAGTTAGTGTCATGCCAGTCAAAACTTGGACCGACATGGGTTTCGAAAGATCGGATCTCATACCGACAAACATCAGGTTGGCAGCTGCCAATCAGGGAGCGATCTATGTCGCCGGACGAACCCCGATCATCTAACTGCAGCTTGGAGGAAGTCATCTTTGGATGAGCTTCCTAGTAGTAGAGAATTTGGATGAATCCGACCAGTTCATCCTAGGAAGGGATTTCGTTCGCAACTTTGACGTCACGATTGATCTCAATGACGGATTGATTAGGATCAAGGATCCTGAAAGAAAGTATGAGAAAAGACCCCTTAATAAGATCTTAATTAATCAGGCCAAGGTGCCGATTTTTCTGGATCGAAAAGTTAGATTAAAACCGAACCAAGCCGTAGTAGCGACGATTAGGATGAGGAACTTGAATGAACTCAGCAATGACAGACAGGTGTGTCTGGTACCAAATCCAAACAGTAAAAGCTCGGCTATTTTAGGAAGAAGCTTCTCCCTCACTCAGAGCGGACTGTGTGTGAGTGTGTTATTGAACACAGAAGCAACAACAGTGACAATACAGAGGGGAAAGAAACTTGGCTACGCTTTGCCTCTGAACACAGACTTTCTGAGTGTGGAGAACTTGAAGAAGTTTGACGTAACTAAATGTCCATTACATGCGAACCAAGAATGTATAATTAAAAGAGTAATTGAATTGAAATCTTCTAGGAAATTGTTTTCAATGAAGTCGGAAACAGATGATGGGCTGTCTAGTTGTTCCAACTTTCCTGAGAGGCCGACGGAAGCAGAGTTAGCAGCGAATAGGCCTGTCCTACCTGAGATAGAACATCTGAAGGGTAAAATATCTGACAAGGAACTAGATTCGCTCAGGGCGGTGCTAGATCGGAACGCAGACGTTTTTTCAAAGCATAAGGCCGATATAGGTTGTTGCAATTTTATAGAGCACGAGATTGAGATAGAAGAGGGCTCGGTACCTCATAGGGAAGGGGCGAGAAGAATGACCCCAAATAAGTCAGAAGCGTGTAGGAAGGAAATTGAAATGTTAATGGAGTACGACATGATTGAGCCGTCGAAGTCCCCATGGGCTTGTGGCGTGGTCATGGCGAAAAAGAAAGGGGGGCAACTCAGGTTTTGTTGTGATTTCCGTTATCTGAACGCAGTGACTATATAAAAGACGCATACCCCATTCCCCGCATCGATGAGAGCCTATCCAAGCTGGGAGACGCTAAGTTCTTCACGACGTTGGATTTGGGCTCAGCATTCTGGCAAGTGCCACTCAGAAAGCAAGATCGAGAGAAAACAGGTTTCGCGTGTGAGCTGGGACTGTTCCAGTGGAAGAGGATGCCATTCGGATTGTGCAACGCGACGGCCACATTCCAGCGACTGATGGCTCAGGCACTCACGAGCGTCACTAAGAAATACGGGAATCTCATCATGTGTTATGTCGATGATGTTGTGATTGCAACACCAACCCTAGAAGACCACATAGAGAGGTTGGAGGAGGTGTTTTCTTGCATGAAGCAGGCGGGTCTGAAATGCAAACCCTCTAAGTGTGAAATCCTCATTGATTCCATAAAGTATTTGGGCCGCCTGGTTGACAAACATGGAGTGAGACCAGATCCCGAAGCGGTTGAAGCGGTGTTGACCTGGAAGGCACCTAAAACAGATACACAGTTGATGAGTTTTCTGGGATTCGCCAATTATTATCGTGAGTTCATCAAGGGGTATGCTGACAAAATATACCCCATGCAGAGATTGATGAGAAACAAGGGCAAAAAGTTCACCTGGACTGATGAGGCACAAGTCTCATTTGAAAACATCAAACGTGAACTTTGCGAGGCACCGGTCCTCGGCATGCCAACGGAGAAGGGAATGTTCGTGCTGGACACGGATGCATCAGTGGTTGCGATATCAGGCATACTTCACCAAGAGCAGGAGTGGAACGGGAGAACGGTTCTTCGTCCGATAGCTGATGGAAGTAAAGTCCTGAGTGACACTGAGATGAAGTACGGCGCACCAAAAGCGGAGATGTTTGCTGTGATCACGTTCGTGGAAAAATACAGGGCCTACCTGGGGAGTGCTCCATTCAAGTTACGTGTGGACAATCGTGCCCTTGCCTGGCTGAAAACCTATTCGATGGATCAAAGCTACATTGGTCGTTGGATCGTGCGCTTGGATGGATACCACATGATCATAGAGCACCGTACCCGTGACAAGCACCAGAACGCAGATAGCCTCAGTAAAAAGACAGAATTTTATGAGCGCCTCGAGGAGAAGCAGGCTAACCAATCAGAGATCAAAGAGGGGTTTTCCTTTCTGGACAAAGAAACCTACGATAAGCTGCCACTTACTAGGTGGTTAGACAAATCAGGACATCCTATACCTGGACACCCTGACCTTCCAGTGGAGACGGCCGCGGAGATAAAGCTTTTAGCCAAAGGCGAACCCGTTCCGTTGGACCTGCTAGTCCGATCCAACTTGGTACAGCAAGAACTGACCAGGCTGGGTATAAACAGCATCGCTTTATTGAATAAGACGGTGAACGTGGCGCCGGACGTCATGGGAAAACTCCGTGACTTGTTGGATAGGGAAGTGAATAGGCATAATCGTGAATGGATGGAGACCATGCAGAGGTTGACTGTCACCGAGAGAACAGAGAAGAGGCCAGTGTCCATTCGCAGCCGAGGCGTTGAACGGGATTGCAGGTCGATCGTCAACCAGCTGGTGACCTCGATGCCGAAAGAAGTATTGTTGAGAACTTCGTTCACTGAATATGGAACATCGAATCAAAACCAAGCTACTGAGGAAGTCAGGATCAGGTCGAAATCTAGCTTCACGAGGAGAGTGCACTTCACGGATGCAAAAGAGGAATACGAGCCAAGCCCAGATTGTTCGTCCATGGACGAGACAATGTCCGGGGAGTCTGACACCTTCGAGCCAGTCAAGGACGTCTCCTCTGATGAGTCAGACACCTTTGAGCCCGTGCAGGACGACTTGTCCGGGGAGAGGTTGACTAGACCACCTAGGGGCAGAATTTTGTCCGGGGAGTCGGGTTCAAAGCGACCGATGGACAGAGTTTTGTCCGGGGAGTCAAGAAACATCTCAGACAACTTGGAATATGATGTTGAGGAATCAGTCGTTTCAAGTGGTGACTCGAGACCCCAGTCCTGGGACAACACGTCTGAAACAACTTCCAATTCCGATGTGTCAGAGATCGCAATCCACTCCTTATTGGTAGACTGGAAGCAGCGTGGGCTGGACCGAGAAACACATCAGGATCCAGACAGGGACAGATACACCTCAGATGAAGAGGGCACTGTGGTAGATAATGCCGCAGACGAGCTCGAGCTGATAGCAGTTTCAAAACGCCCAACCAGATTGCTGCCACATGGTACGGTCGTCCGTACCAATCTGGAACCATCTGTGCAAGAAGCGACGCCTTTGAAAAAGATATGGTGTGTCAAGTTGATGGACGATGCTCATGCTCCGGAGATAATGAGTGGGCAAATGAACGTGGTGAAGACGTATTTGAAAGCCAGGTACAGGCTGTCGGATCTCCTGAGGGCTCAACGAAATGATAGAATGACGAGCAGTCTGAAAAGATGGATCGAGAATGGAGCACCTGACAAGGGAGACTTGGAAGAAGACAGCTACAAAATCCTGAAGCAATTTTACCTGAAGAGGAAAGACTTGTTGTACCTGAATAAGGACGGAATCGTAGCCTGTAAGCGCAAGGAGGAGGACAAGGTCCTTTATAAATACAATTCAATAGTGTTACCACAGTTATACCAGACTGAATTGCTCTTTCGCTCACATGATCAGATGGGACATCAAGGCATGGACAAAGTGTATAACAGGATACAAAAACGATTCGAATGGCCGGGATTGAAGAAGGCTTGTGAGAAATGGATAGCCGCATGCCTGTCTTGTCAACAGGCAAAGGATCCCAGGAAACTAAGGTTCCCCCTACAGTCAATAGAATCGTCAGGTTTCAACGAAGTGGTGCAAATTGATCATCAGAAAATCTGCATGACAGCAACGGGCTATAATCAGGTGCTGGTAATGATCGACCGTTTTACGAAGTATGCGGAGGCAGCACCCTGCATGACAGCGTCGGCAGAAGAAACATGCGATCATTTGATAAACGTGTGGATAGCAAGGCATGGCTGCCCCATCACGTTCCAATCGGACAATGGCAAAGCATTCGTAGGTGCTCTCACGAAAGAGTTAATGAAAAGGTCGCAGGTAGCGCAGGCCCACTCGACCACTTATCACCCGCAAACGAATGGCCTAGTCGAGAGGCAGAATCGCACACTGGTATCCATGTTGAGAGTCTACTGCTCACGCTATATGGATGACTGGGACAAGCACTTGCCGCAAGTGATGGGTGCTTACAACAGCACGGAGCATTCCACCACGGGAATAAGTCCGCATATGATGCTGACGGGTCATGAAAAAGCACTCCCGTTAACGTTCTTCTACCCTGAATATGAAGGGAAGAGGACAGCACCGCAAACGTACGTGCGGGACGTTATTAGAAGACAACAGGACCTCAATGACTTATGCAGGAAGAATACGCAACAGGCGCAGATTAGACAAAAAAGGAGGTTTGATGAAAGGACAGCCGATGCAAAAGCCTACTCAGTTGGCGACTACGTCTGGGTGTTCCAGGAAGTGGTTCCACCAAAAGGAACCAAGAAACTATTAAAGAAATGGCGTGGTCCATTTCAGATAACAGAGGTGCATCAAGGAGGTCGTTTTTATCGGCTGAGCACCGGAAGAGCGGCTCATTACGAGAATATCAAACCACACAACGCCTCGTCCGAGGATTGGTGCATCCCAGCGGACATGCAAGAGGGAGACTATTTAATAGTGGATCCTGCTTGTGAAGTGAATGAAAGGGGTACTCGCGACAAGAACGACGGGAATGAGATGGTGGACAATTGTGATCTACCACTGGATCTCGAGTTGACTGAGCGAGTAGAGGTGGACGATGAAACTCTACCCTATGCCGAAGAAGACTGGGATTGCCCGGAACAAACCGAAATTGACAAAGGAATACAGCCTGACTTTCCGCTCACTATGGAGACACGCCAAAGTAAGAGGGGAAAAAACCAGAAGAAATACAATCCACATGGCGAGGACTTCGTTGTAGACCGGATAGTAGTGAGTGATGTCATAGACTCGCTGGTGGGGCTGGACGAAGTAGCGATGCTAGAAGAAATCGACCTTGTGAACGATATGGATCAAGATTGGATCGACGATCGATCAGAACCGGAAGTGGAGTTCGAACCAGAAGCGGAACAGACTCATGAGCAAGAACTAACAAACTTGCGCGTGCTCGAATGGCTCCACGATCTGCCGACAGATCCAAAAGAGACGATCCTGACGATTCAGGACGTCGACAGAGACGGCGTCAAATACATCAGTCATGACAATACCGAGTCCAACTGGGTCGCCCCAGATGGTCCTCTACGTGTTCCACAATCCAACCTCGGTCTCCTAGACTTTGG
Source organism: Symsagittifera roscoffensis (assembly GCF_963678635.1). NCBI lineage: Eukaryota > Metazoa > Xenacoelomorpha > Acoela > Convolutidae > Symsagittifera > Symsagittifera roscoffensis. Next base: position 19,460,130 of record NC_087067.1, read on the forward strand.
GCGATCGACGGGGACGTCGATGGATATTTTTGTCCGGGGAGTGGGGGTAGGACTCACCCACACCGAAAATCTCATAATAAAAAAATTGAAATCGGCAAGGGAAACCGGAGAACTAGAGACAGAGGGCGAGAATGCAAAGAAACCACCTTTTGGACGAATCTTTGAATCGTATTTTGATCTCCCGAACCACTATTCGAACAATATCGTTATAACGGACAGCGATTTCATACTCACGGAACGCACGTGCGCCATAGCGATAACTGCGGACGTAAGCTTCAAAACAGCACTAGCGGCCGACTTTAAAAGAGAGTACAAGAATATCGAGTTTTTGTGGAAACAGAGGCCGGGTGTAGGAGGAATGATAGCGTTGCCCCCTGTTGCATCACAGATACCAGGGAAATATTTGTGTTTTTTGGTTACGAAAGCTACTGATAGGCAACACGTGAATCCGGAGAGCTTGGTATTGGCCTTGACTCGACTTAGGGATTTCCTGGTTGAGAGAGGTGTGACCTCTCTCTCGTTGCCAGTTTATGATCCCAATAGAGGGAAGCTACACCCGAGAGAGTTGTACGCTCTTGTGCATGTGATATTTTCAGAGACTGACATAGAGGTTTACTTACATAAAAAATACTATCTGAGCATATGCTAAGAATTGCGCTCGGCGATAAGTGGTTTTCATTAAGTTGCTCGATAAGAATTAGAGTCAAGTTTTAGGTTAGGCTTTAGGTACAGTATTAGGGATTAGGTTTTTATATGATAGTATAGGTGTGTGATGTTTATGTGTTTATGTTATGTTATTGTTATGATATGTTTTATGTTTGTGTCATCAAGGTGACAGCGCTTATTCGTGCTACTCTGACAAAGATAAAGGTGGACGATCCACCTTGGTGCTAAATTTTAAATCAGAATTGTGAAGAGAATTTCAATGGAGAGTTTTAAAGAATTGATTGATGTTGCATCCAAAAATGATGGTTCTAAGTCGCGACCTGTTTTTTAGATCTTGATTGATCGAAAATTGTTTACTGAACACTGAATCAGAGGAGACAGAAAGAAATTACACGACACGACAAGAAGAATCAACACGAAAAGAAATGGGTGACACGAACGAACTCATGGAATTCCTCTCAGCGAGTCTAGGAGCGACTCTAGACGAGATCTATCAGCGGCTGATCGATTGTAATTTTACACGAGAAGACCCGGGGTTGGCGATGTTTGTGGTCGCACTCCTCAATGCACTGGGAAGAGAGGGTCGAGGGAATCGCCCTACAGAAGTCGTGTTGATGTTGGCCTTCGGTGAGTCCGGGACCGCCGAGAGAGGCCGAAACCGATTGATGAGATGGAGGCGCGGAGAAATGTCTGGCCACGACCTGGCTCGTGAGCCAGGACTAGGTGAGCAAAGGGACCACCGGCTAGGTGAGATGTCCTTGCCCGTCCAACCTGCGCAGCCACTCATTGGAGCGAAGAGACAAAGTGATGGGCCAGGCCCGTCACACTCTGTCGACTCTCCAACAGCTGCTCCTCCCCTAAAGAGAGTGAGAGTGAGCGAGATAGAGATCCAGACGTCGGAGACGATTGAGACACTGGAGAAGAAGGAGAGAGATCAGAGTGAGCTATGTGCCAAACTTCAGGAGTACAGGGCCATAGCTCGGGAGAGAGACGAATGGAAAAAGAAATTTGAAGATCTGCAGGTGGCCTACAAGGAGGATGAGATAAAGCACCTGAAGGAGCTGTATATGGCGAAGGTGAGCCAAGTGTCACCGGAAATCCTGGCGAGCATGAGGTCCTCGGAGGGATCTAACGACACACGCCCCAGGACAACAGCGCAGGAGCTGTGCGCATCGAGAGGACCTGAGGTTCTGGATTTGCGTGCATCAAGGGGGCCCGAGGCTCCTCAGCAGACACGACCGTCTGCTTCGAGTCAGAGGTTTACGATACCAGACCCTTCTGACACCTATCTAGCTCCTCAATTTCAGGAATCATTTAACCAAGTGGCCAGAGCCGCGATGGATGAGATCAACAGAGGCACTGAGCGGACACTGGCTAGGATCGTTCCTTCCCAGCGTCGTGATCATTCATCAAATAGCTCGGAGCGAGCAACCCGCACGATAGCGTGTTCTGCGCCTGGTGGAGTCTTTGAGAAGTCTCGCGTGGTAGACATCAGGAAGAATCTGATGGCACGTCATCAGTTCACGCAAGTGCCAGCCGAGCATCCTCGAGCCTGCCTGAATGACATGAGCTGGAACCCCGCCACGAACGACCAAGTAATTCCCCCAGGGAGTCGCCATTTGATCATTGGAGACAGTTTGGTGAGAGATCTGAATGAGATCTTCGTCTATGGTCAGACTACCATTCTGTCCTTTGGAGGAGCCTCAGTGGCTCAAGTCATCAAAATGATGGAGTTCCAGAGCGAGGATGATTTGGATACATTAATAATAATGCTGGGGACCAATGACGTCTCGAGAGCCCCCGTGACTCCGGAGAACAAGTGGGAACCTCTATTGGTGTGCCTATTGAACGAATTGAAAGAAAAGTATAGACCCAAGCTCGTGATCCTGTGTACGATACCACCAAATCCTTTGGTGGGCACTATAGCTGCAGATTTCATGAATGGCAACGTGACGCGGTGGAATGAAATGACCCGCAGTCTGGTGAGAAACAATCCTGGCGAGTTGCGACTCCTGGATCTCGAAAATATGCTACGCATGACTGATCACATCGAGCTCACCAGAGATGGAGTGCACTTCAATACCCAACGAGGGAGGCATTGGATTAACGATGTGTTTCAGACGCAACTGAGAGAAGTGGAGCAAGAGTCGAGGGCGACCGGTTCTTTGGCTCGGACCAATTTGACCGGAGGGAGTAGAATAAGGGCAACCGTGCCCGAATCCCTCGCCAACCGTCTAGGGCCCTTGGCAACGGAGACCGTTGGAGCCGTAACCGTCGCTCCGAGCTCAAACGTGAGAGACAGGCTGGGGACTGCTCCTCCTCCCAGGCCGCAGTCGATTGGAAGCCGACTCGGCAGATCGGTGGAGCAGAGTAATAGAAACAACTCCCAGACCGCGTCTAGGAGGAATGATTCGCCTGCCACGACAAATCCTGCGTCGACGGCAGGACCGTCTACAAGTACCGTGCCAGCGGAGGGAATTGAATCAGGCAGCAGGCTGCTTTGGAATAGATCAGATCCTAGCCATTGGGGTCAGTATAAGACGGACATGTCGGCGAAGTTGAATATGAATACCTTGACGTGTCGGGAAGATGCGATGAGAATGACTGGCGGTGAAAGTCCCACAGTGTCGCGACTTTATCGGATACCGGGCGTGGATTGGCTGCTAGCAGAACAGGAGAAATTCAGCTCCTCGACCTCACTCCGACATGCAGACCTGGATGGATTGCCTCATGACAATACCTTTGGACCTTTAAACACCCGGTCGCTCACCGACGTTCGATCTAGGAGCGTTGGAAAGGGACTTGCTAGAGTACCGGTTCAGTGAAGATGACGATGGGGAAGTCGATGGGAGTTTATTGTTAATGGCACCATCGTCCTTCATGTCTCCTACAAAGGAGGCGTCGGCCGATCTATCTCCGACAGACCCAATAAGCCAGGCTAGAGAGTGCCGAAGCAGGGATCCGCAGAAACTGCTTTATGAATCACCAAGGAGGAGGAAAATCGAAGAGTCAATGAAGATATCGTTCCTCAGCACATTACCAGAAGAAGAATGGGAAAGATATCAAATGGAGTTGGAAGGCAAGACAGGAGCAATCTGGAGCCGAGTAAACTTCATGGAGAAATCTTGGGACGTGATAAGGCGATATGGGACGCAGTCCATAATGAAGGTGGGATTGAACCAATCCATCATGCGTGAGGTCCTGGAAAAAATAGTGAGCGCCATGGAGTCGGATGTTCTGACCGAGTCAGTAACAGAAGACAGTGCCGATGATCAGCATGTTGCAAAGAAATTACCTGTCAGACGAGCCAGGAAAGGGCTGAAGCGACTAAAAGGGAAAACAGGAAGTCGAGCCATGAACCCGAGAGTGGTGAAGTCGAGAGCCAGCGCAGTGGTGACCTCTTTAACGAGCGCAGGTCGTTCAGGCGAGAGCGGGCAAGGAGATAGCGCAACGCTGACAGGGGGAGAAAAAGAGAATCTGATACCCCCTATGCTCTTGGCAGGTCTGACCGTAACCGCCACAATGTCAAAGAAGACGGCGCGAACCCTGGCAGACACTAGGTTAGAAATGGAAGTAATCAGTCAATGTGGATCTGGAGGACTTGAAGATTATAGGCCCTCGCGGATCAACATGGCCAAGTTGAAACTGGAAGGACAACTCGACGTGGTCGAGTACAGTCGAATAACTGTGCCGGAATCGGTCCACATGGGAGATCCGGCAGGGGGTTATGTGGAGATGTTGAAAGCGAGGAACTCCGCGAGAGGGCACCTGATGGCTTGGAGTGAAAAGCGGGCCATGCAAGAATATCTGAAAGGGCTTACGGAGAACTCTAACTTCAATCGAAGAGAGTATGGCACAGTAATGTCATCAGAAGCGAACGAAATTGGATTGGAAAAACTGCTAGAAATTTCTTGGAGGGCGGCCCTCCAGAAATACTTCGATGAGACGATGAAGGCACCTGCTACTGTGGCAGCATACCTGGCTCATCCTTGCGTGAGAACTGATCTGCAAGTACGACTGGCTTGGTGCTTGATGGGCATCAAAAAGGCGGAGTATGAAGCCAGTAATGACTCGAAATCACGAGAACAGGAGCTAGAGTTAATGGAAGCTCTACGAGCATTGATTTCGAAAGACGATTCAGCGATAGCATGGGCTAAGCGTAAGGATGCCCTTTGCTTTGTCAGGTTCGTGGTGGATCGCATCCCCACTCCTGTGTTGGGAGAATGTATAAAGATCATTCGGCAAAAGGGAGTTGATTGCGAAAGGAACTTCCTTAGGGCACTCCTAGAGCTATATCAGGACATGCCATTGACCGTGCCAAGCAAGGAGTCGAATGATATGGAAAGCTATCGCAAGTTGGAAGAGGTGAGAAGATACTCCAACAAAGAATTGAGAGTGAGCAGAGACTTGATTGAAGCGGCCAGAGGACAAAAGGAGTTTGCAACACTAGGGAAACTGAAGTCGTTCCAATACGTGTCTGGCATACCGGGGATGGCGTATAATCCCTTCGTGAACGAAGAAGCCAGGGAAGCATACTTCGACTACGAGCAAGTCACAGTGCTCAACTTCTGGGTTGAACGGATTAAGGAAATTGGAATGTTGATGGTGGAACAACCCAAGCTTGGAATTATTTTGGAAGAACGAGTAATCGAACCCTCGATTCCCGAGCTAAAAGGGCAAGTGAGTTTTGATTGTGGTTCTTGGGACGGTCCCTTGAAAACCAGTCTAGTAGTGATGTGGGAATTCATGAAACCTTCCTGGTGTCCCCATCCTAACGCAGGCTTAATCTGGGACATGACCGCGGATGTCATGTTAGAACGAGATGATGATGCGAGTTTACATGATCTGGCCATGATACATCACCTGCTGGCCATGAGATTGACGAAGAAGAAGAGCAACCCGTCCACGGAGCTGTCCGAGGAAGGTACATCGAGTAATTGGTTGAAGCAAGGCACATGCTTGGCTCAACACAGTGGGATGGAAGGACATGTTTGTAACCTGGGACACTGCCTGATTACGCTAAGCGAGCAGCATCGACAACTGGCACGATTGTACGGAAGATTGAGCATGTCAGATAAGAGTGCCATGGAGTTGGTCGCAGACTGCCATGGGGTGACGGACGTAAACCTGATCACAGCCTTGGGATTTTGCAGCATGACGAGTTCGATAGAATCGCTCGAGCGCTTGGAGCGTGCCCATGAGCTAGTGACGTCCCTCAGCGTGGAAATATTCCCTGGAGCATTACAGACAGAGCAAAAGATTGGAGGCTGGCGAGAAGCCCTAGAGAATGAAATGAATCTGAAGGATAGTGAAGCCTATCACAGACCTACTGGTTCAAAATATATGGTGGGTTCAAGCTCAGCGCCGTATTGTAATAGCAAGTATCCTACGCACATGGTGGTGATGGATGCGAGGACGCAACAAGTGTTGGTTGACCAACTTTTCTCTGTGCCAAAGTGCGTGAGGTTGGCCAGAATGTCAGAGAGGTCATATGACTTGTTGGCAAAGATCTTTCGGGCAGTCCCGAAGAGATCCGAAGGCGAGTTGCAAGACGTTGTGGGTGAAGAGTTCATGAGACTGAACGAAGGCAACGTGAGTGAGTTCCAGAAACAGAAAGCGAGTGGAGCGTTACCCACTGAATTCCCCACCATAGAAGAGAAAGACGATTTACATAGAATCCTGATGGAAGTGGAACCGTTGCTGGGAGCCTCAGGGTATCGGACCCGAAGGAACATAGTGAGAACCCATGGGGAGTATCCTTGCCACTGCTTGGCGCAGACGTTGTGGTACCCCAAACGCGGGAATCTGATCCTAGTATGGGACGTGGAGGAGTTGTACTCCACGGGGTTGCCCGATCAGAATCAACCAGTGTCAATCGTGGTGGTTAGCGCCATGCTAGCAGTGAGATGGTTGGAGGCTAATGCAGACACAAGTGAGCAGGAGACGGCCGTGCCGACTCCTGAACAGCTGAGCAACGTGAAAATGAGTAGTGAATTGGATCTTTTCAGAACCACCTGCAAGGTTCTGAGAATACCTAAAGCCATCGAAAGAATATGGTCAAGGCAAAGATTGATGCCTTGGTTCCGTGCAGTGATGACATCTTGGATGTATGAACGTGCGAAGCGTCACATGTCAAGGAACACGGAAGCCTATCAATCTTTCCAGCTAGACATAGGACCAGGAGCCTATAAGAGAGCTTTCCTGACGCATAGAAACGCGGTCACCACGGCGGTGAAGCGAGTAGCTGGAGCGCCTTGTGTTACTGAAGATGAGAAGAAAGAGGTCTTAAGAGCTGACCTAGAACGAAACGTGAGCCTATGTCTTCACAACAGCTTTTGCAGGAACCGGGAGCAGAAGGTGAATGTGGACTTGCTACCTTGTTGCAAACCGAGGCTGTTGGAACAGGAGGGTTGGGGCACGGCCCGCAACTCTCTGGACATGTTAGAGAAAGTCCTGGAAGACAGTGACGCTGAACATCAGGATGGGGAAATGATGGAGTGAAGATGACCAAAGAAAAGAAGAGAAGGAGAGAAAAACTTGATTGTATTTGTGTGCTAAAACTTGAACAAATCAACCAAGTTTTGATTATTGAACTTGTTAAACTTTTTGTTTTGATTTAGTTTGGTCAGACCAAACTTTGAAAATGTTGCAATTGTTAAAATTGTTGAAATTGTTGATTTTAGTTACTACTATCTATGTATGTATATAAGGAACATAGGTGAGTATATTTACCTATTTATTCACGACTGAAGTTTTTAACCTGTGTAAGACACAACTTCACTGTGTGGCGACATGGTAAGTTTGAGTAAATTCGCTCGAGAAGGGTGGGTAACTCAATAACTTTCCTAGCCACAGAGTTTCTTAGTTTTAATATGGAAAGGACCGCATAAATGACTGATTATACTTGGTGAGTGAAGTTAAGTTAATTTTAACGGGTGCGTGGCCGTGCCACGTCCCACTTTTTAATCACAAAGAGCGAAAAGAAGTTTTATAACAAGACGACGTAAGTAGTCAGAAAAGAAATTTTATCTAGGACACTCCTCATGGTGCAAATTTTGTGAAAATGTTGAAAGGCAGTGAGATGTAGTACGATGCCATTTGTGAACACGTAGTGAGTTGAAGTGGAGTAGATAAATTTCATTTTCTTATGCGATTTGTAAGATTGGTTACAGAAAACTGGATACCTACTTGACGATAACCCGGTGTTGTGCGATCAATAGGGACATTGATGGAGACTTGTCCGGGGAGTATGTGCCCTTCTGCCGGATGACACAGCATAACCTTCCCGCGACAGAAAAAAAAGTGACTAAAGGCCTTATGAACAAAAAAGTGTTGCGACGGAGGGTCAGAATGTTCTAGAATTTTTATTTTTAAAATTTCGATTGGAAGAAGAACATTTCTGAGAAATAGAAAAAAGACGGCCATTTTGAATAAAAAAGACGAAAATCAGAACCACGATATAGATTGTGAAGAACAGTTGTATCAGAGACAGAAAAACACGGAGCCTCTTATCGTGGCAAGAACACACGATAAGGACCTTAGCGACAGATATTTGTGGAGACGGAGGCTTCAGTGGGGGGAAGAGAAATACCACGGAACCCTCCCGGGACACGAAATATAGGAGATAAGAGTGTTATCTCAAGAAAATCACGGGAGCGGAGGCTTGGTCCCCCAGAGACTGTTATATATGAAGGGACTGTGAAAACTGAATATAACAGCTGCTGTAATGTCCTAGATCTTAATTAACACCGTTATTATTTAATATTTCAGAGCATGAGTAGATAGAAAAAGGAAAGGGTCAATCCATCTCCAATGGATTTAATATAAAACTGTCACACAAAAACATAATAAAATAGGTTGTTCGAGCCGTGTTTTTAATGACAATCACGTAGTCTGAGGATCCGAGACTCAGCTATGTGGTTGTGTTCGCATGCAAACGAAAGCTGATCAAAAGTCGTTTGACTGATGGCCTAAAAATGGTAACTTTTTACTTTGCCCTAAACAGACCAGAAAATCAACTGGCAAGGTCGAGACGGTGAAAAACGAGTAGAATTAAGGTAGCTGACGCCTGCCAGTCGTTAATAGGTACTTTTTCTACGCTCCGTCGCTGTGTGATATTTGGGCGAATGTTACAACTTTTGAGAATTCTAAATCAAGGTCATCTGTTTGAATTATATATTTACTGTGATTCTGGTTTGGTGAGCTGAATTCTATGGAGTAGATTCCGTATTGTTGTGTTAGGTTACATATATCTTTTAGATAGTGATCGATAATTTGTCTTTTGATTTTTACATCTGGGAACTCTGTTTTACATGGACTGATTCCGGGTTCAAACAAATTTAAGAGTAAATTTTTGCAAAATATATGCTGTCCTCTATCAGTGGTTGCATCTACGATAAAGGGGAAGATATCATCATCATCTGGACTTTCTTCACCTGGGGTGTGCGTTGAGCTCATTTTTTTGTTCGATGACTGTTAATATGTAATTATCAATGTGTCTAATTGGTTGATTCCAATTGTATAAATGTACTGGTTTGTGTTTATACTGCTTTTTTATTCCTCTTTTTCCTCTTTTTGATGAATTTGAAGTTGTTTCTGAGTCAGAGAAATATAATTGATCGTGAATTGGGCAATTTTTATCTATTGATTCTTTTAGTTTATAAAGTTCGTCTAAACTGTTAGTTTCTGATTCTGAAAATGCGTTTCGATTTTTTGAAAATCTTTTTCGTGTTATTTGTCTTTGTGTAGTTATTATTTTTCTCTTTAATGTTTGTCGTTTTGTTCTAATGTATCCAACTGTTTGTGTATGAGGTGTGAATACAAGGTCGTATTTTTTGTTATCTATTTCACAATTGTGTAAAACGATTGTTTGTTTATTTCCTAGGTTTTTAAATGACATAAGGTTTAGGATGACAGATGCAAAAGGTTGTTAAATGATTTCTATTTGCTTAAACTGTTAGTCCTTACGATTTTTTTGTTAGCCTAACCTGGGTCTATTTGTTCAGGGTTGGGGAGAAAAGTATATCGATTCCGAAGAATGATTTTATACTTTCTCGTGGATAGTATAAGCTAAGGTGTTAACTTACTTAATCTTACTTAAGGTAGTGATTGTGTTCAGGGTTGGAGAATAGTAAATCGATCCACAAGGTTCAGGTATAATTAGAACGCGAGTAGTTCGTTAGATACTATTTTAAACTTACTAAGTTTAAGATTTATCCTGGGTCTGGTAAGAGGGGGGATCAAGTGAAGGATGAATAACCGAAGTTCTTCACTGTTTATCCTAATTTGAATGATTAGTTTTGTTCAAAAATTTCTATTAGTCCTGGGTTTTTAGAAAGGGTTGGATAGTGAATCGACGTTTGAGGTCGTTAGACACTAGTTAAGTGGGTGGGGGAGAACAAAGTTGTTCTTTTTGATCCAAGGATAGGCCTTGATGATCAAGTTTTAAATTTAATTAAATAGAAAATGATTTAAGATCCAAGGATAAGCCTTGATGATCTGATTTTAAAATTAAGTGAATTTAAGTTTAAAATGTTTTAAATTTGTGTAAAGAATAGATTTAGTATTTTTATGATATTAGTGAGCTTATGAATGCTGTTATGTTTAGGCGATGAAGCTGGAACAACAGGATGATTTTATAATTACTAACCGTTTATTGTCATGCTACTAATTTTTATTTTGATTTTTCAATAAATATTTTTCAAACATGTTTTGTATATTACTGCAGAATTTAGGAAAACGATCTGAGATCTTTTTATCAATCGTTATTGTATATTAATAATTTTGTTTAGCGCCTGAAATGATTTTGAAGATTGACTTCAAAATTTTATGTTTGCAAATGAAAATCTAAATTCATTGCTAGTAGTATTCTAAATACAAAAGTTTGTTCTGGCTTTTGCCGAACTATCATATAACTATATGGTAAGTTTCTGCTTTGTCGTATGTCGTCTCTGGTTCGAGGTCTTCTTCCAATTCCGGGTAGTTCTGTTATCTTTCGGAATATTGGCTCTGATCTATTGAGTCGTAGAGACATTTCGATTAAATTATTGTCGTATAACATTTTGTAAATGTTTTGTCTAAATTCTAATCTATTATTGGTTAATTCTAAGCTATTAAGGTCTTGTTCGAGACTTATGGTCGCACCAGATGAGCTAGGACCGATGGGTATAACTCATAGAGTAATTTCGGATAGGGTACACCGTCTGCTCGTCACGCTATCTTATTTTCGGCCGGATAGATTCGTGCAACTTCTTAGTCTAATACCGATCCTAATCTTACTCTTATACTATCTAGTCTCAGATTGTTTAAATTTGTCCAAATTTTTTCTTTGGGTTGTTCTTTTTGTATGTTTTGATAGATGTGATTTGTATTCAAGCATTTTGTTTTTTCGTTCTCATTGGGTTGATTTGTAGTGTTAATTTCATTAGTTTTTTGTGTCGTCGGTGTGGAATGGACGGGTTCAATATAATAATTGTGAAGGAGTTCTGATTGATTCTCATATATGTGTGATGAAAAAGGTTGTTCATATATAACAGGTTCATAGTCATTTTCGACTTTTATCATATTGATGGAGAGAGTGTTTTCTGCATCGCTTTCTGAATCTGATGATCCACAGTTTATTTGATTGAGTTGTAACGTATCAGTTACTGTGTCATCAATACCTGGAGGGTCTGATGTTGTTTCTGGATTAGATTGTACTTGATTAATATGTCTTTGATGTTTAGGTGTACTACTTCTGTGGCGATTATTAGAATTATTATAATGGTTATTATTCCTGTGTGGTGATTGGGAATAATTTCTATAACGATTATTATAACTTGAAAGTCGATTTTGTGAATTATTTCGCGATCTGTTTTGGTAATTATTGTTTGGTCTGTTATAGTTTGATCTATTATATGAGTTATTCCTTGATTGATTGTTCGGGTAATTCTGGTTTCGGTTGTTTGAATAACTTCTATTCCGATTATTGGAGTAGTTTCTGTTCCTATTGTATGATGAATTTCGTGATTGATTGTTTGGATAATAATTATTTCTTGATTGGGAATTAGATCTAGAAACAAATCGTTGTGTATTTGAATGTGATCTGGAGTAGTTATTTCGACTATTTGGTCTATTGTAGTGATTTTGTGATGAATTTTGCGTGTTTCTTCGTTCTGGTGATCTTCCTCTATAACTTGAGTTATATGGTGATTGATTTCTTGTATAATTTAGATTTGATTGATTTCTTGTATAAGGTCATCATTAAGATTTCTGTCATCTTTGTGTTTTTATAGTCATGTGTATTTAATGAATATGCTTTTCGAACTAGTGTTTCGATTCGTACTGCTAATTGCTTGATGGTTTCGTTTGGTAATCTGCGAATTTCATTACATAAAACTCTTTGTTGTTGTTTGTTTCTTTCGGAGTCAAACATTTTTGAAAATTCTTGTGTAAACCTTTTCCAATTTGATTTTATTTCTATAGGCAATACTGAAAACCATTTTTGGGCTGCGCCATCTAGAGTTGTTTGTATTAACGCTGTGCGTCGATGTATCCAGTTTTGATGTAGTGGCGTATTAATTGGTTCAGGTCCTATATTTAAAATCAAATTTGCTGTGACTGCATTTAAATAGTCTTCTACAGAATATTCAGGGTCTGTTCCTGTGAATACCATTAAAGGTTTATTTGATGTTATTGATGATCCACCCATAAGGTATGGATTCATCGTCATTTGTAATGATTCTGCTGCATTTGGCATTTGAGAAAAATTTGAAAGTTGATTTCTTGTTATTTCGTGTTGTTGAAGATAATATGGGAGTGGTATTTCATTTTGCATTTGTGCTGGTTGGTACGAGTTTGCAATCATTGGGTTTTGTTGCTGAATTGGTTGAAAAGATTGTGTATTAATTGGGTTTTGTTGTTGAATTGGTTGTTGGTTTTGTGTATCTATTGGTTGTGGAGAAAAAATTCTATTATATGTATGTGGTTTCTGTATTCCTTGTCCACGATATTCTTGATTATAGGGTGTAAATATATCTGGTTGTAAGAAATCATCATCTGAGGATAAGTAATCCATTTGATAAGATGTTTGTTTTTTATTTTTATTTTGTTGAAAAAATGGATAGTTTTCACTACGATCCTGTGGAGGATGTAAATTTGTTTGGAAATTCACTGAATTAGGTGGTGCCATTGGGTTATCCCAGTTTCGAGATCTTGTATAATTACTAAAATTTTTTCGTGGTTGATAATTTGTTTTTGATGGATGTGTGTAATTATAATTATGGTCTGCAAAGTTGTTTCTAGTGAACGTTTTGCGTGTTTTTGGCGGTATTGTCATGGGTCTGTATGTTTGGTAATCCATGTGTGAATATTTTGGAGCAACCGAAGGTTTAACGGTTGATTGTAATGTTACCTGTGTTTGTGAAGGATTTGTATTTCTTGGTGTTGTTAAGTTTGGACGTATTGGTGAAATACTTTGTTGTGTAGTTGTTGTGTGTACGATTTCTTCATTTATGAAGTGTGATGGTGTCTGGATATCTTGTTGAGTAAGATTCCTAGTTCCATTGAGGTTTTCATTGTGTATGACTGTAGAGTTTAAACTATTATTTTGCATATCGGGTAAAAATGTATTAAAGTTTAATGGTGTTGCATCAATGGTTAATGGTATTACTCGTACATAATCTCTTACATAAGATATCGTACTTATTGCTTGACTTGAGATTGATTGTGGGAAGTTTATGGATGCGGGATGAGACCATTCGGGGTCCCAAACATAGTCTGATTGTTCTGTGATGGCAGTATCATCGTTTGAGTTTTGGGGTCTAAAATTTTTTCTTGCTTGTGAAATTAAATCAATATTATGTGTGAAATAATCTATTATGAACCATGCCAAGATTTTTTGTAAGTCGTGTTTTGTATGTTGTGAAACTTCATCTTTCGTGAAATTTTCTTTAATTATATTTAGAAAACTAGAGAGTAGTGTGATTTCATGTCGTACTCTTATATGTTTAGATGTTTCTGTCGGTGAGACATTTGGTATCTGGATTTCGTTTTCTAATATCGAGATATAACTATATATTATCGCAAAAACTTCATTGGTGAATATGGAGTTTGCTCTTTGTGAGTTATGATATTGGATGCTTTTTATATATTCTGAGAATACTTTTGAGAATTCTAAATCAAGGTCATCTGTTTGAATTATATATTTACTGTGATTCTGGTTTGGTGAGCTGAATTCTATGGAGTAGATTCCGTATTGTTGTGTTAGGTTACATATATCTTTTAGATAGTGATCGATAATTTGTCTTTTGATTTTTACATCTGGGAACTCTGTTTTACATGGACTGATTCCGGGTTCAAACAAATTTAAGAGTAAATTTCTGCAAAATATATGCTGTCCTCTATCAGTGGTTGCATCTACGATAAAGGGGAAGATATCATCATCATCTGGACTTTCTTCACCTGGGGTGTGCGTTGAGCTCATTTTTTCGTTCGATGACTGTTAATATGTAATTATCAATGTGTCTAATTGGTTGATTCCAATTGTATAAATGTACTGGTTTGTGTTTATACTGCTTTTTTATTCTTCTTTTTCCTCTTTTTGATGAATTTGAAGTTGTTTCTGAGTCAGAGAAATATAATTGATCGTGAATTGGGCAATTTTTATCTATTGATTCTTTTAGTTTATAAAGTTCGTCTAAACTGTTGGTTTCTGATTCTGAAAATGCGTTTCGATTTTTTGAAAATCTTTTTCGTGTTATTTGTCTTTGTTTAGTTATTATTTTTCTCTTTAATGTTTGTCGTTTTGTTCTAATGTATCCAACTGTTTGTGTATGAGGTGTGATTACAAGGTCGTATTTTTTGTTATCTATTTCACAATTGTGTAAAACGATTGTTTGTTTATTTCCTAGGTTTTTAAATGACATAAGGTTTAGGATGACAGATGCAAAAGGTTGTTAAATGATTTCTATTTGCTTAAACTGTTAGTCCTTACGATTTTTTTGTTAGCCTAACCTGGGTCTATTTGTTCAGGGTTGGGGAGAAAAGTATATCGATTCCGAAGAATGATTTTATACTTTCTCGTGGATAGTATAAGCTAAGGTGTTAACTTACTTAATCTTACTTAAGGTAGTGATTGTGTTCAGGGTTGGAGAATAGTAAATCGATCCACAAGGTTCAGGTATAATTAGAACGCGAGTAGTTCGTTAGATACTATTTTAAACTTACTAAGTTTAAGATTTATCCTGGGTCTGGTAAGAGGGGGGATCAAGTGAAGGATGAATAACCGAAGTTCTTCACTGTTTATCCTAATTTGAATGATTAGTTTTGTTCAAAAATTTCTATTAGTCCTGGGTTTTTAGAAAGGGTTGGATAGTGAATCGACGTTTGAGGTCGTTAGACACTAGTTAAGTGGGTGGGGGAGAACAAAGTTGTTCTTTTTGATCCAAGGATAGGCCTTGATGATCAAGTTTTAAATTTAATTAAATAGAAAATGATTTAAGATCCAAGGATAAGCCTTGATGATCTGATTTTAAAATTAAGTGAATTTAAGTTTAAAATGTTTTAAATTTGTGTAAAGAATAGATTTAGTATTTTTATGATATTAGTGAGCTTATGAATGCTGTTATGTTTAGGCGATGAAGCTGGAACAACAGGATGATTTATAATTACTAACCGTTTATTGTCATGCTACTAATTTTTATTTTGATTTTTCAATAAATATTTTTCAAACATGTTTTGTATATTACTGCAGAATTTAGGAAAACGATCTGAGATCTTTTTATCAATCGTTATTGTATATTAATAATTTTGTTTAGCGCCTGAAATGATTTTGAAGATTGACTTCAAAATTTTATGTTTGCAAATGAAAATCTAAATTCATTGCTAGTAGTATTCTAAATACAAAAGTTTGTTCTGGCTTTTGCCGAACTATCATATAACTATATGGTAAGTTTCTGCTTTGTCGTATGTCGTCTCTGGTTCGAGGTCTTCTTCCAATTCCGGGTAGTTCTGTTATCGTTCGGAATATTGGCTCTGATCTATTGAGTCGTAGAGACATTTCGATTAAATTATTGTCGTATAACATTTTGTAAATAATTTGTCTAAATTCTAATCTATTATTGGTTAATTCTAAGCTATTAAGGTCTTGTTCGAGACTTATGGTCGCACCAGATGAGTTAGGACCGATGGGTATAACTCATAGAGTAATTTCGGATAGGGTACACCGTCTGCTCGTCACGCTATCTTATTTTCGGCCGGATAGATTCGTGCAACTTCTTAGTCTAATACCGATCCTAATCTTACTCTTATACTATCTAGTCTCAGGTTGTTTAACTAGTCTCTGCTAGGCTCAATAGATCTAGGGTATACTGGTTTATTGCGGCTGCTGAAGTACTCGGGAGAGTTCAACTAATTTCTAAGTTAAATTCAAATCTCTCTGGTGCTGAAATTACAAGTAATTTCAGCACTTACAAATAAGTGGATTGTTAGTTAGATGGATCATGATTGGTTAATGTTAAATACTTTACATTGGTAAAATATCTAATTTATCCAATCATAAAATGTAGTTTAGATCAGGTTCCAACAGGCATAAGAAGCTTTTCGGAAGTTATTTCATGAAATTGTTATATTCGATTAGACAAGGCAAATGAAAAAATGGGATTTGAATTGGTTTTATTACCTTGTGTACTTTGACCATTGCGACATTAAGCTTCTTCGTGCAACAGTTTGAAGTTTGCTGAGGAGTCAAGGCTTTCGAATAATTTCTGACCAATGACAGATTCTTGTATTTGGACGCTTTTCGAACAAAGCCAAAACCCGCAAAGTTCAGCAACACAAAGCATCCAAATATAATGAGCAACAAATAGACGATTTTCGAGTTTTTCGGAAACTAAAACAGAAACAACTCAGGATTGTTTTGGAATCCAATGTTAACTAAAGTCCTTGAGGTGACTTCGATCAGCTGAAAACGCTGAAAAACTGGAAACATAAAAATTATTTTGCAATGTTTTTCTAAAGCATCCCCCCACACGCTATGTAAAGTACAAAACGATATTTTGTTTCGACTTTCAAAGAAAATGAGGAAAAAATCTAGTACACGATAATAGCACGAAATATATCAAAATTACAATCTTAAAAGCCCAGTATTTCAGAGGTGAAATATTTTTTTTAAGTTTGAGCTCAGAACAAGAATACCGAATGATAATTTAAATTTTCTGCCAAAAATTGCTAGCAAAATCTCAAAATGTTTCTTTAGAAAAAACACCACCCCGAAATTGTTTTTCATTTTGCTTTTTTTACAGTGACTATCGAATAATTTCTTAATTGACTAGGATTGTTAACGCTACAAATCTTGGGATAATATTTTTTGTGATTAAACTTGAATCCTTTTTTTTTCACATCCTGTATAAAACTGGGTGAACAGTACAGTTGGAACAAGTTTTATGCTATGGTTTTAATGATTTTAAAAAACTAGGCGCATGTTTTCTTTAATGTGTGATTTGCAAATCTTGTCAAAATCTTAGGCGATCAATCCAACTATCTCAAAAAAAAATTCTTAAACTCAATTTTGCCCCAGGAAATTAGTTATCTTATAACGTGCCTAACTATTTTTAGGTACTATTCATAAACCTCTCTAACTCTTTTGTTGACAAATAAAGAGATAATTGTCTTAAATAGGAAAGCTCTACCCAAAGTTAAGCATTTTTGCGCCAGTCAATTAATTGTGCGTCAGTTGTATTAAATTGGTCTGCTCAACGACTCATTTTTCACTTCCTGTGCAATCACTTAAGTGATTGGTGTGCTGAAATATCCGTTCACATTTCAGAGAGACAAAAATTTTTCCTGATTACTCACTGATTACGATAACGTCAAAAACCAGTATATAGTGAGTTTGAGAACCCCTTACCACACTCTTATCCCTAAAACTGGAGCTATGAAAGTAAATTCTGTGTTTACGTGATTGAGAACAATCTCAACTCGATCATGGAAATTCAAAACAGATACCCGGGTTGGCCTCCATACACCGAAAATGCTTATCATACAATTCCAAACATCAAGTGTGTGGGAAAATGCTTGTCATACATTTTTCATACAATTTCTAAAAATGGTTGAAAACTGGTATAAACTCTTTTCTGTGGCTGTTTGATTCTAATAAAACAATCTGGTGATAAAAAAACTCAGGTTTTCGTTTTTTGAAAAAAATGGTTATCATACAATTCCCATATATGGAAATTGTATGACTGGCATTTTTTTGATGGCGACACAAAAAATTTTTCAAGTAATTTTGAAAATTTGGCCCAAAAATTTTTTTGTTTTTTTTTCAACCGCAAATCGATTTTCGTACGCAAACAAACATTTTTCCAAAAAAAATTTTTGCATGCAAAATTTAATATTTTGTGTGCATAACGTAGTCCTGGATGCGATAAAATTGGCTTTTACTTTCTTTTCACTTGATTTTTTTTTTCAAAAACGCTGAAAATTCCTTTTTCTTTTGTATGGGGTGTTGATGCACGCCTTGATCAATGTCTGATAATTTGAAAATTCCAAAATTTAATATAATCATCATTAATAAATTTTGCCAAAAAATAAAAGTTTGTTACTTTTGTTATATCAATTGTGAAAGGCAGCCAAATCAAGGTCGTTTTCTATGCATTGTAAATGCAAGACCGTCCAACCTTTGGTGTTTTGAGTCACCAAGGTCTTTGTCACTTGTGTTCGGTTGCAACTACAACCAAACATTTTGCAGAAACTAAATTGAGAAAGAAAAAATCAACATTTTTGGTTTATGGGAAAACACCTATCATACAATTTTCATATATGGAAAAATGCTTATCATAGAGTTTTCATACAATTTTCTGTACGTATGGAATTGTATGAAATTGTATGACAAGAACTTTCTCATATATGGAAATTGTATGATAAGAAGTTTTGGTCAACCCGGGTAGGTGATGCTATCGAAAACAATATGGAGTCTCGTTTACCGTGAAAATTTTTACCCCATTCTAGTCTACTTTTCGTGAAGCCAAAAGATTGGCCTAACTTGAAAAATAAACATCTGGATTTGATAGAAGTTTTCGTCAACGAACAAAAAGTCCCTTCCCATAAAAAAATCCTATTTTTGTTACTAGTGATTTCAAAAATGACAATTTTCTATCTAATTTCTATCTAGATAAAGTTAGTGCAAACAGTTTTCAATTGGTGAATAGATCTCTCACAGGATTTATTATTTGTTCAAAATTAACATAGGCAAACAAATTGCTTTTAGCAACACGTTACCAGACGCAAACGCAAAACATATCTTTTGTACTCAACATAGCTGGTTAGCAGTTCTGGCTGAGTAGCGATGATAGTATATGTATGAACGCTATATGATGTGTATTCTTAAAAACAAACGGTCTTGAACAAATGGCTAGTTGTCTTCAAGGGACAATTATTAACTATAGCAAAACTTCATTTAGTTATGTAATTATTAGGGTCTAGGAAATGGATTTAATGGAAGTTTTCGCCAACGAACAAAAAGTCCCTTCCCAGAAAAAAATTCAATTTTTGTTAATGGTGATTTCAAAAGTGACATAATTTTCTATCTAATTTCTATCTGAATAAAGTTAGTGCAAACAGTTTTCAATTGGTGAACAGATTTCTCACAGGATTTGCAGAGTGCAGTGTGTCTTGAATTGATCATATATAAAGCACAATTTAACGCAGTTAGTGGTATCAGTACATGATCCTCAGTTAATTTTCGATCATTAACTGGTTAATCTAATTGTTTTTTCTAAATGCCCAAAGTGTTTTTGTTCCGACTTTCGATGCGAAAGTGACGGAATATTTGTGCTCGGGGTGGGCTTTTTTCTTCAGACAAATTTCGACTTTTTAACTAGCCATTTTTGACGGAATTTTTTTAAATTTCATTCGAAAGGTATTGTTGTTTTGAGCTCAAATTTGAAAAGATATTTCACCTGTGATCATTTTTCGTAAAGTTATGGGGGTTTAAAGATTGCCATTTTGGCCAATTTGGGACAATTAACGCGCGATATATTTCGCGCTATTAACGCGTAAGCGGAGAATTAATCCGTCTAAGAAATCGTTCCAAATTGGTTTAACGAAGCTTATTTGCCATAATTGATTGGTTACAAGCAGCAAAATCTATCCTTTTGTAATTTAATTGGTGTGTGGGGGGATGATTTTCATAAAAAATTTCAAATTTTAGTGAAAAAAATTTTCATTTTGTTTTATTACTTTTAATTTTTTAATGTTATTACAGCCCCATAAACCTTAATAGCCAGTCAGAACATTCAGAGCTTCGCCCTGATACGAGCAGTCTTGTTCTAAATTTAAACGCTTCTAACAGAGTAATATTTTGAAACAGAGAAATGTGAAAATAAGTTCAAAATGTATCGGTTTGTGATTTTAAAAAAATGCTTTTTTATAATTCAAATAAAAAACCATTTGCTTTCTCTTCCCAGGTTTTAGTGATTTCAATGACGTTGATTTGGTTTATAGGAAACTTTAGAAACTGCTTCATTTTTTTAATCATTTTATGCACTGACTCCACCAAAAAAACCCAAAAAATCGAGCCGAAAAAACTCCACCAAAATTTCAAAAATTAAGAGTGGATTGTTTCATTAAAAGCTACTAAGATGCAAAATACCGACCACAAATTTTACAGTTTTTGTAAAATTGGGTAACTGAAAAAATGCAGAAGAAATAGTTTTTTTTTCAATTCTTCCAATTTTATTTGAAGAGATTATCCTTAGAATAATTTCATCAATTTTTTGAGGACTGGAGACTATTTTTTTGTAGTAGAAAATACAGTTAAGTCTATTTATCCAACTGAAGAACAACTCTTTATAAGATTTTTGAAGTCGTATCTAAACGCTTTTCGATGGCAAATGTTTTCAGTGAATAGTTTTCATCTGTAGGGTCTTCCAGTTGGGATCAAAATCAAAGATAAAATATTACAATGACAAGGATGGACCATGCGCTTCAAACATTTTATTCTTTCAATTGCTCAAGTTACAATGTTTTGATTTCACTTAATGGTTTAAAATTGACCTTTTTATCAGGTGTGAATGAAACAAGTAATCATTTCATTAACTATTCAAGTTTTTTGTTGCTCATTTTTGACGTTTTCAATGACCTTTTTTCTCGTTTGGAATTTTTCATAAAACATTTCGGCAAGCCAAAGTACAGTGCTGATTTAAATTAACCGGACGAAAGCGTTAAACTTGAAATTTAAAACGCGTTTTTCTCAAATTGGGTTGAGTTTAGGTGAAAGCTTATGAAGACAAAACGTATATAAAATTTTAGCAGAATTAATATGGTGTAATTTGTTTTGCGAAATTCGGGCCCAAAATTTTACCCCAAAAATGGGTCATTTTGGCTTTTCTTAGATAATAGAAAGTTACGCCAAAAATACCCGGTCGATCACAGACATAGTTATATCAAAGTGAGCCCCTTACATATTCCAACAAACTTTAAAAAGGGTATCTTTAAGAAGGGTATATTGCAAACTGTTTAAAAATTGTTTTTAAATAAAAGTTGCTACTTTATATAGTAAAAACGACCTTTTTTGTCTATCAAGCAAAAATAAATTAATTTATACAATGTTTTGGAGAATATACCCTTCTTAAAGATTTTTGGACTACGTAACTTTAATATAATTATGTCTGTGATCGACCGGGTATTTTTGGCGTAATTTTCTATTAACTAAGAAAAGCCAAAATGACAAATTTTTGGGGTAAAATTTTGGGCCCGAATTTTGCAAAGCAAATTACACCATATTAATTTTGTAAAAACTTTAAGCAAGTTTTGTCTTGATAAGCTTTCACCTTAACTCAACCCAATTTGAGAAAAACGCGTTTTAAATTTCAAGTTGAACGCATTTTGTCCGGTTAATTTAAATCAGCACTGTAAATTTGCTTTGTTAAGTCAGCGAGTAATTTTAATCTTAACAAGACTGCTCGTATCAGGGCAAAACCCTGAATGTTCTGACTGCCTTTTAAGCTTTATGGAGCAGTAATAACATAAAAAAAACTAAATCTAATAAAATAAAATGAAAATTTTTTTTCTAAAATTTTAAATTTTATACGAAAATCATCCCCCCACTTGGAACGATTTCTAAGTTGGATTAAATCTCCGCTTACGCGTTAATAGCGCGAAATATATCGCGCGATAATTGTCCCAAATTGGCCATAATGGCAATTTTTTAACCCCCATGACTTTACAAAAATTGATCACAGGTTAAATATCTTTTCAAATTCAAGCTCAGGACATCAATACCTTTCGAATGATATAAAAAAATTCCGTCAAAAATGTCTAGTTTAAAAGTCGAAAATTGTCTGAAGAAAAAAAATCCACCCCGAGCACAAATCTTCCGTTACTTTCGTATCGAAAGTCGGAACAATAATTACTGCTTGAATTCACTTATACTTAGCTTCAGTATGTTAATAAAAAATGATGTTTTCTCGAGCGTTCAATTTTTTATCTTCTTTTTCTTACCTCAAAAAATGGGAATCGATTAATTGTATCATCTTAAAACTAATTGACTTTTGCATTGATCTTTTTCAAGTCCATTCTTGGCTACTTATTAAAAAAATGAAAAAACTAGCCAAGATTGAACTTTAATCGCTTAATTACACACGACGAGAGGGAACTTGCATTTAGTCATTAATTGTTTCGTCGTTTAAGGAGGGAACCGGATTGGGAACCAGTCGTTTAGTCATAAACAACTAATAGTTCTTAACCAGAATACTGTTTTCCTAATTTAGCTTACAATTTCCAAAAAAAAATTGCCAAACTTAAAGCTCATCCATAAAAAACTTGTAACTCCGTGTAACAGAAAAAATAATTGATAGTCTCTTATTATTTCTGAACCCATGAACTTCCTATGCAAAATCAAGTTTTGGTCTAAAAATCAAGTTGCTGTCTGAAAATTTCGGTCAGGTGAGTCACCATGAGTCATCCATGTTTTTCCAAAAAACACTTGAGTTCGGGACATTCGGAGGTTGTTCATTTCGTATTTGAAGAATAGTTTTTTTTTTATATCTCAGTGATTTGTCTGTGATCTTGTTTGTGGTCTCAAAATGTAGATGTCGGAATTCTTGTAGTTTTTGTGAAATCGCAGTATTTGGAAAAGTTTATATTGAAGATAAACGCAACGTTAAAAGATAACCCCCAGTTAACACTTCACATTAGATTTATTTATAATGCTTTTTTAAAGGCTACCACAAGTATAATTCTGAATCTACCACAAGTATAATTCTGAATCTGCTCCGAAGCATGACCCCTCAATTGGTGCTATTTTTTGAGAAATGGCAATTTCTGATAACTTATCAAAAACAGGAGGATGAATGTTGATCAAGGTACCTATAAATCTAGTGGAACAGCACGACGACTCAAATTTTGTAGCTTTTGAAATATATTGATTTTTTTTGACAAGTTGGAACAAATGAAAATAAAATAATATTCGAAAATTTCGTTTTTTAGGTATTTCTTAGGGTGCTATGTCAGGATTTCAGAAAAACTGTGCGTCTAGTCGGAAGTTATAAAGGCTCAGATCCTGCTCTTTTTCAAAATAATTTCTTTTTTTTTTCTGACAATGTAGATTATTGGAAAACTGACCTAAAAATTTAATTTTAAAGAACTGAATCAGTGTCTGGTTAAACACTACGGATCTCCTTAACTATACCCTCGGGTACCTAGCAATGAATCCCCCCTATAAAAAAAATAAATCAACGGTTAATAATATGAGAATTTCGTACCTAGTAACGGATTCCCCCTTTAGCAAAAGGGGAGATATAGTTAAAGAGATCCAGTATTACTAGAATGTGGTTTTTTCTGAGTGGAAAATGATACTACCTCTCTCCATCCTCTCACCAATCTCAAGGTCATTGAACAATACGATTTGTTAAGTCTTTGTTTTGTTTGGTTGGTATAATATTCTGTACTTGAATCTTGAAACGAAAGTAAAATAAAATGAAATTAAAAAGGTGGTTGAAGCTGACATAGAAATCCACGATTAATAAAAAATAATAAAACTTGATAAAAATTCATAAAAATAAATTAATAAAAAAAATGTAACTATTCAAACAAAGATGCTACATCATTTTAATTTTTAGAAGACAAACTGGAAAAATGATAAAAGAAATGAATAAGAGCTCAAGCGTTCTTTGAGTTGTAATCATTCAAGTAATAAAACGTGTTGTTTTCTGACTGACATCAAAAAAGATTTTTTCAATTTTCCTCTCAGCATGTTTGGCAAATCAGCAGGGCAATTAAGTTTGGAAAATCTCAAACACAAATACGAAGCTGCTGATAACTTTTCTAGGAAAAGTCTTCTCATTTTTTGAATAACGATTTGATTCTACAATTATCCCTAGTCGGTCATTGTTGTCAATTATTACTGCTATTTTTGAAAAACATTGGTCATAAAAACTAAACAAATTTCAATCAGAATACTGTTTTCATTATTTAATGTGCACTTTCCTTTTAAAAAAATTGCTGAAGCCCAACCATAATTTATCGTTATTTACGTGAAAGAGGGAAAAATAGCAAATCATGATTGTTCAATTGAACTAGCATGCTAGCGAAAAAAAAGCCAGAAAGTTCAGCAAGTTTGACTGGATTGACAAATTGAACTTATCATGCATCAGTTATCGATGTTGAATCGTTTTTTTTTCTCGCCCAAATAACTGTTTTAACGGCCGGGAGTCTGGCAATTAAAAACCATTATCAGAGACACGCATATTCTCCTATGTCTCTTGAGAGATTGTGAGTTATCAGTTCAAAATATAAATTTTAAGTCCCGTAACCAAACAGGAATGCTCGTATCAGGACGAGGCATTGGATATTCCGACTGCCGTTGACAATCGATGAAAAGTTGTTTTTTTTGGGCGGTGTATCGAATAGCATATAGCTCGACTGGGTTGAACTATCAAAATTGAAAATCCAAGCGCAAAATTCAAAAACTGTCGAAATTAAGATCATTAAAATATATCTATCCAAATCCCAGTTTTTTCACACCTTTCAAATTTTTTGCGGCAATCGGTGTTCTGCAGTTCAAGCAATTAAAGACCGTGGTGTCGCGATTTATGTTATAGGTAATTTCAGATCTGCTTAACAATCCCTTCTTGGTATCTACTTATGAATATCCGTCCCTACAAACAAATGCAGTAAAACAAACCTAGAGCTTTCCATTGAAAGTTTTAATGTTGCTGCACTCTAATTGGTCTAACGTTTGGCTTATTTAATCTACAAACAATGCCTTTTTCTTGATGGGGGGTAAATTTTTAATAGATCCACAATTTCAACTGCATTGCACAATTTTTTAATTGTTTAATACTGAATTTCTCGGAAAATCAAGTTTCAATTTGAGCGATTTCTCGTTGTTGTTTTGTATTTCTGAGAAATTAAGCTATCAGTTATGCCAATCAATGCATTGTCATGTTTTCAAATTTTTGTTCTAGTTGAGATTTATGCTAGTCAAGCGTTCATCATTTTTTGTTATGAAATGACAAAGCAAAAATGATTTTTCTGAATAGATTTTGTCATCATTTTATCTCCACACTACATTAAAATCAAAATGAAATTATTTGGTTGTGGCAACGAAATTCTTAGGGCAAATTTTTCGCCTCAATTGATTTGCTTGCACCTTTACGCAAAAAATTTGAGTTTTAAGCAAATAGCCAAATTGAAAATTTTTCCAGGATTATAATTTTAGGAAAATGATCACGACAAAATGGTTTTCACGTGGTACAGAAAAATTCATTTAGAAATAGGTAAGATACCCAAATCATTTTAAAAAGTCTAAAGTTTGTCTGAATAAAAAACCACACAGAGTAAAATTTTTTGCTCAATTAGATGCTCCTTAATTAGAAGGGGGAAAATGTGTCCCTTGCCGAGGAATCAGGTTAATTATGTCCAACTCGTGAAAAATCTTGTTTTTTTTTTAACTTGCAAAATTAATTTCAGTCTCAAGGGTTATTGAGATGCGCAATAATGATAAAATTTGGTGCCACGATTGGAGCTTGCTCTGAAAAAAAATGGCTGCTCGTATATCAGGAGGCACTTAGCATAGTGGCAAAGCGTTAACTTTGAGATCATAAGCTCATGTAATTGATACCCAGCGATTGCATTGAAATTGTGTTAGGTCAAGCTCGCACTTGAACTCCAGCTTCAGGTGTATGGCAACCTAAGCAAATTCGGATGCAAAAGTGGTAATTCGGCTTTCATAGGAATAAATTTGATAAAACATTGTAAATGACAAAAAATCAACACCCTACGCTGAGACTGACACTGAGAGGACTCGCTACTAGAAACTTACCATTTTGATGATCCCCGTTCATAATGAGTTACAAAATTAGAACTATCTCCCCTCACCAAAATAGACAGAGGGAACAATCTCACCCCTAAAACTAAATGAGAAATTCAAGCAGTACTACGCTCAAATTTGATTGGCTGAAAAATATTACTTTTAACCAAGTTAGCTATTTCCTTTTTATTTTGATTCAGGAGGACATACTTATTTTGGTCACAATTGATATATACTGAAAGATGGGAACAACTCTCAAAAGTCTACAAGTTCTCTGTTTTCGTCTGCCTTTGATACAAGCTATGAAACATTAATTTGTCGTCTGATAATGCTTTTTTGAAGAAAAATGAGTTTGAAAAATATTAATCCGGCTTTTTTCTTGATGTAAGCTACTTTTTTACAAAAAAAATTACAACACGCAGAACGCGTTTTTTTTCTTCCACTGTAGTAACAACCATTTAAGACTTTCGCGAGACTTTCTTTCCGAATTTTTTTTGAAAACTTGCGTAAATTGACCTTTGCATTATTCCCTGTTGTTGTCTTCTTCTTTTTTTGTGTGTAGGAGCCGAAGCGTGCTCAGAGGCAGCGCTTCGCCAGCTCGATCGCCTTGATCTGAAGGTCGGTAAGGACTGAAAGCTTGGTGTTGGTGTCGCCAAATATGGATTGTCGGGTGCTGAGAGTTGCTGGACTTTCGAGTAACCAGTGTTCCATGGTTTGGTTATCTTGGAGGCATTTTGGGCATCCTGGGTCTGTTGTTGGGTCCATGAGGTGACGATATCCTGCCAGTTGCATGCTGTGTCCCACTCTCAGTCTCGCTAACATGTTCGCGTCTCTTCTATTGATCAGCGTTTTCTCGTCCTTGGCGGTAGAGTGGTTGGCGTACACAGCTCTTGTCCTGGCATGGGAGGGCAGTTTGTCTTTCAGGGTTCGTTTGATTACTGCTTTGGCAGCTTTCAGTCCTGTAGGTTGGGCGTCGTCTCCGAGTTTTGTGGCTTCGTTGGCAAATTTGTCGGCGAGTTCGTTCCCGGGAATGTCCATGTGGCCCGGGACCCATTGGATGTCGATGTGGCGGTCCATCGCATCCAGCCGACGGCACAAGGAGGCATTATCAGGGCTTTCATTGTCCAGAGCGGCGGTCAGAGACTGGGAGTCGGTGCAGATCAGTACCTTGTCGTGTTCTTCAACGGTGTTCTTTTCCAGCCACTTGATTGCGCTATCCATGGCCTCTTTCTCTTCTTCATAGGAAGATGTGAGGATCCTTCCTTTGGTTTTCATGTTGTCAATCGTGACCGGATTCTCCGGGTCGCCTTGGGTCACAACCATCGCAGACCCGCCAAAGTGGGTACTTTCAGAGGCTGATCCGTCTGTGTAGATCACCCACTTGGCCTCACTCTCACGGATGACTCGGATGGCGCCGGTCCTGGCATTGTTAGTTCTGTTGCCTCCAACCAGTGTGGAGCTCACGGGCCACTCCTCGGGTTGGCGGTCCACAGGTGCTCAGTAGGGCCAGTAAGCGGTTCTCTGGGGGCTAGTCCTTCTGGGAGTGAGGCCTCTAACCTCTTGCTGCTCTCGCGCCAGCTGTCGCGGCAGAGCCTGTGTCTCTGTTCGCCTTCGAGAGCGAGGCGTCTAGGGTGGCTCGGAGAACATCTAAGCGCTTTCTCCCTGGAGGTGGCTATCAGCTGCCGGGAGACTGTCTCACAGCTGGACAGGCCCGCTTCGATGCGGAGGGCTTCCACAGGAGAGGAGGCGGTCTGACCGGTGATGCGACAAAGAGCTTGGTTCTGCGCTCTCTCCAAGCGGTCCATTTGCGTCTTGACAATCCACGGCCGGGTCCCACTCCTGGGTCCCTTCTTCCTGGAATCCGATGTTCCACGGCAGGGGCGGCGTAGTCCAAGATGCTCGCTGAGTTGCCAGGTAGACGCTGCGCATGGGGCGCTTCTTCCATCCCGAGACAGTGTTGCCAAGGCAAGCTAGGAGGTTGCAGCGTTTCTCGACTTTCCTAACAACATATTTAACGTGTTATTGCAACGAGAGGGTCCGGTTCATGTAAAGGCCGAGGAGCTTCGGAGCAGGGTTGAACTTCATTGGCAGGTTGTTCATGTTGAGGGACGGGACCCACTTGGAGTCACAGGACGCTGCCGAGAAGAAGGTGACGACACTCTTGTCGCTAATGAGCATCTCCTTGCTGCGGCACCAGGACTCGATGTTCTTAACTGCTTCTTGGACTCTCCGCTGGGCGGTCTCCTTGTTGTGGTCGCTGGTCCAGATCGTGAGGTCGTCTGCGAAGACTGAGTTTAGCACATCTTTGGGAATGACGTCGGCTACGGAGTTAATGTAAAAGAGGAACAGCATAGACGATAACACTGCACTTTGCGGGACTCCGTGGATCAACCAACGGGTTCTGCTGAGGCTACCATTAGACAGGACGCGGAATTGTCGGTTTCTGAGGAAGGCCTAAATCCAGCGGATGAAAGACTGAGGGACTCCGCTCTCGAACAAGCACAGCAGGAGGTGCTCTTTCCAAACCCTGTCATAGGCACGGGACAAGTCCAGCAGGGCCATGACAGTGCGCTTGGGTTTACATTCCTGGAATCCGTCGCTAATGTTTTGAGAGATCCTAATCAGCTGATCTTCGCAATTGCGGTTTTTCCGGAACCCGGCCTGGGTATGGCAACACATGCCCCGGGACTCTGCGAGGTTGTAGAGGTGGTGAAATATCATCCTCTCCAATAACTTCACAATGCAGGAAGTTAAACTGACTGACCGGTAAGACTCAATACTACTAGCAGGTTTGCCGGACTTGAGCAGCGGGATGATGACCGCATTTTGCCAAACTTGGGGGACAACTGCCTCTCTGAACGACATGTTGAAGACGCGGAGGAGTTCAGTCATGGCATGGGTACCAAGGTTCTTCAAGAAGGTCGGCGGGACCTCGTCGGAGCCGGCTGCTCCACAGTTCGTCATTTTTTTCAGGGCACGATTCAGGTCGACTATCGAGAAGTCTGCTGTGGTGCTGTCGTCTGCACTGGGGCTGTTCACTGTGCGTTTCGCAAGGCGGATCCTGCTTCTTTCTTCTGCCGAGAAGCTGACTTTGCTGACTTTGGCGTAATGAGCCGCAAAGCCATCTGCCTTGGAAGGGTTGCTGGTCAGGATCTTGGCTCCGACCCCAATAGATTCGTTCGGGCTGCAAGAGTCCGAGCTATCGCTGATGACACCAACGACGCACCAGGTCTTCGCGTAGTCCTTCTGGTTTTCCAGTGTTTCCACAAATTCTGTCCAGCTCTTCTCTTTCTCTTGTTCCACGACCGAGGCAACCTCACCACAAGCTGCAACCCATTCTTCGCGACGGGTGCGGACGAGCTTTCGGAGGTTGCTCCTCTTCTTCACAAGAAGGCGCACACTGAGAGACAAACCAACTTTCTTCCTTTTGCCAGGTTTGGTTTTCCCGACGTGGGCTTTGCCCACCTCCGTGAGTGCTTCCGTGAATCTCTTCACGCTGGCTCCGATGGTTGGGAGGATTTCCCAGAGGGCGACATCCGACTCTAAGGCTTCATTGAAGGCGTTCCAGTTGACGTTTTTCGTCTTCCAGCGGGCGGGTTTCGGAGCTTGAGGGAACAGGCCTACCTTGCAGCGCAGGTTGATCACCATTGGTAGGTGGTCAAATCCTAGACACTCTCCCACTGTCCATTCAGTTCTGGACCTCCAACGGGTGTGGACGAGGAAGGTGTCGGGCGAGTTCTCTCCTGTTGTCCCTCTGTTATTGCGGATTGCGGGTGGGGGTACCGTCGTTGGCGCACATGAGGTCGTTTTCTGCCATTCACTCATCAATGCGGTTCCCTCTGCTGTCCGGGGGTTGATGCAGGTCCCAGAGGTGGGAGTGGGCGTTGACATCCCCTCCGAAAAAGCAGTCGACGACGGACGGGAGGTTGTCGAGGACGAGCAGTTCCTCAGTGTTTACTTCTCTGTTGGGAGCGATATAGATGTTCGTCACATTGATCTATTTCTTCTTGGAGAGGCGGTATATGGTTGAGCATGATTACACATTGCCAGTTTGGCGATTACAGCACTTGCGGGACTCAAACGCGACGTCTTCCCTTGATGAAGGTCAGCAAACCGCCTCCGACTTTGCCTCCTGGACGGTCTACTCTGACGCAACTGTAGCCGTCGATCTTGGTGGTCTTGTCCTTGGCTCTGATTTTGGACTCCTGGTTGATCGCAACGTCCATGTCTAGCTCCTTAACTCTGGCAGCGAGCTCCTGCATCTTCAGTTTAATACCATCTGCGTTCCACTGTAAGATGCGAAGGGCAGTCGACGCCGGACGGGAGGTTGTCGAGGACGAGCAGTTCCTCAGTGTTTACTTCTCTGTTGGGAGCGATATAGATGTTCGTCACATTGATCTATTTCTTCTTGGAGAGGCGGTATATGGTTGAGCATGTCTAGCTCCTTAACTCTGGCAGCGAGCTCCTGCATCTTCAGTTTAATACCATCTGCGTTCCACTGTAAGATGCGAAGGGCAGTCGAAGCCGGACGGGAGGTTGTCGAGGACGAGCCGTTCCTCAGTGTTTACTTCTCTGTTGGGAGCGATATAGATGTTCGTCACATTGATCTATTTCTTCTTGGAGAGGCGGTATATGGTTGAGCATGTCTAGCTTTTCAACTCTGGCAGCGAGCTCCTGCATCTTCAGTTTAATACCATCTGCGTTCCACTGTAAGATGCGAAGGGCAGTCAACGCCGGACGGGAGGTTGTCGAGGACGAGCAGTTCCTCAGTGTTTACTTCTCTGTTGGGAGCGATATAGATGTTCGTCACATTGATCTATTTCTTCTTGGAGAGGCGGTATATGGTTGAGCATGTCTAGCTCCTTAACTCTGGCAGCGAGCTCCTGCATCTTCAGTTTAATACCATCTGCGTTCCACTGTAAGATGCGAAGGGCAGTCGACGCCGGACGGGAGGTTGTCGAGGACGAGCAGTTCCTCAGTGTTTACTTCTCTGTTGGGAGCGATATAGATGTTCGTCACATTGATCTATTTCTTCTTGGAGAGGCGGTATATGGTTGACCATGTCTAGCTCCTTAACTCTGGCAGCGAGCTCCTGCATCTTCAGTTTAATACCATCTGCGTTCCACTGTAAGATGCGAAAGGCAGTCGACGCCGGACGGGAGGTTGTCGAGGACGAGCAGTTCCTCAGTGTTTACTTCTCTGCTGGGAGCGATATAGATGTTCGTCACATTGATCTATTTCTTCTTGGAGAGGCGGTATATGGTTGAGCATGTCTAGCTCCTTAACTCTGGCAGCGAGCTCCTGCATCTTCAGTTTAATACCATCTGCGTTCCACTGTAAGATGCGAAGGGCAGTCGACGCCGGACGGGAGGTTGTCGAGGACGAGCAGTTCCTCAGTGTTTACTTCTCTGTTGGGAGCGATATAGATGTTCGTCACATTGATCTATTTCTTCTTGGAGAGGCGGTATATGGTTGAGCATGTCTAGCTCCTTAACTCTGGCAGCGAGCTCCTGCATCTTCAGTTTAATACCATCTGCGTTCCACTGTAAGATGCGAAGGGCAGTCGAAGCCGGACGGGAGGTTGTCGAGGACGAGCAGTTCCTCAGTGTTTACTTCTCTGTTGGGAGCGATATAGATGTTCGTCACATTGATCTATTTCTTCTTGGAGAGGCGGTATATGGTTGAGCATGTCTAGCTTTTTAACTCTGGCAGCGAGCTCCTGCATCTTCAGTTTAATACCATCTGCGTTCCGCTGCTCGCGTCTCTGCCGGCAATGGTCCTCTTCGCTGGACTGGTTGGTGCGGAGTGGCAAGGGCACAACCAGGTTTCAGGTGAGTACCTGGAGAGATTGCTGCAGCTCTTCTTCAGGTGGCACTGAGCGAAGCAGCTGTCGTCCTCGCAGGACAGGGACCGTTTTCTGGCCCTGAAGGCTCTCTTACATACTACGCAGTTTGTGGGAAGTGGGGAGGGCACTGTGCTGACCACGGGAGTGGTAGTGCGACCGCCATGTTCTGTGCACTTCCACTCCTGTGTGGTGCTGTAGCGCGAGACACCGCTGCACTCTGTCTTCTTGTGGCATCTTGCTATACAGGTGGTGGTGGCACAGGAGAAGTGGGGCAGTCCACTGCGGAGGGTCACACTGCAGTGGTGGCATTGGGTGGGACCGGGGTTGCTTTTGATGTCTCCAGCTTCTAACAAGCGGCAGAGGTCATGTGCTGGAGCCATGCCTCTGCCTCCTATAAAACCCGGCAATGGGTGAGTTTTCTTCCAGATCGCTGATCTGTCTCGGATGGCGATATCCACTGAAGAGGAGGTTTCGTGTTGAATCCGGTGCACCTCGTAAAGGTACTCCTCTCGGGTCGGCCATGTTGTTGTTGGAGTATATGTCGGGAAAAACTCAAAATATTGTTTTAATTCACTTTTTCACTTCTGTTAAACACGGTTAGACCATGGACTAGCAAATTAATTGCAAATTTCGACACATTAAATTGGCAATTATCAACGTGGAGGAATATAAATCTCTGAAAAATGTATGAAACTGAATCATTTGAATAGAAAATATCTTGAAATCAGGCAAATGCAAATAATTTTGTTCAATTGAAAACTGGACGGCTACCTGGAATTCTAAGTCGGCCTGGGACAGCGTGGAATTTTTCAACCTTGGACTTTCTCTGATCAAGCTTATTTCTTGAAAATAATTGTCAAGAGCATGATGACAGCAGTCACATGGTTGCACGTGCATGTGAATGCCACCATTCGAGAATAGACTCCCACCTAAAAGCAATTGAGTGCTTAGACTGTACACTTGTCACGGATCTTTTTAAAACACATGCAGATGCTGAACATACCAAATGAAATGGAAAACCATAGGCGAGGCAGAAACTGATACCTTGCTTTTGTACCAATATGCCAACGAATAATTTTGACAAGCAAGGCAAATCCCAGTTTAGTCGGATCTATCAGTTATTCCAGTTAGAAATAAGACCCGGTGCCTGTAAGCGAGTCTTGCTAATTCCCAAAGATGCAGTCACGACAGCCGTAAAGCGAGTTCTTAGAATGTAATGTGTGACACAGAAACAGAGGAAAAAAAGTACTAAAATTCTATTTAATCTGTGGAATCTCTAAACTTCTGCGGGAACCGGTTGGCAAAATATTGAGCAAGCCTCTTTTCTTCCTGTCTTTAAAGAGTCTCAGAAAAAGAGAACCTGGATATGGCCTGAAACTTGGTGAAATTGTTCAATTATAACCTGAAGGGTAGTGATGAAAGAAACTGCAGGGAGTAGACCGGAACGTTTAACAGAGATCCGATGAAGTACTGAACTGAATCTCTACAAAAGACGACGAATCT